>NC_052165.1:1806777-2017402 GCF_902713615.1 Scyliorhinus canicula | reverse complement strand
CTCATAATTTTGTAAACTTCTATCAGGTCGCCCCTCAACCTTCGTTGTTCCAGTGAGAACAAACCGAGTTTATTAACCGCTCCTCATAGCTAATGCCCTCCATACCAGGCAACATCCTGGTAAATCTCTTCTGCACCCTCTCTAACACCTCCACATCCTTCTGGTAGTGTGGCGACCAGAATTGAACACTATACTCCAAGTGTGGCCTAACTAAGGTTCTATACAGCTGCAACATGACTTGCCAATTCTTATACTCAATGCCCCGGCCAATGAAGGTAAGCATGCCATATGCCTTTTTGACTACCTTCACCACCTGTGTTGCCCCTTTCATAGAACATAGAACATAGAACAGTACAGCACAGAACAGGCCCTTCGGCCCTCAATGTTGTGCCGAGCCATGATCACCCTACTCAAACCCACGTATCCACCCTATACCCGTAACCCAACAACCCCCCCTTAACCTTACTTTTATTAGGACACTACGGGCAATTTAGCATGGCCAATCCACCTAACTCGCACATCTTTGGACTGTGGGAGGAAACCGGAGCACCTGGAGGAAACCCACGCACACAGGGGGAGGACGTGCAGACTCCACACAGACAGTGACCCAGCCGGGAATCGAACCTGGGACCCTGGAGCTGTGAAGCATTTATGCTAACCACCATGCTACCCTGCCCTGCCCTGCTTCAGTAACAGGGTTCTACCATTCACTGTATATTCCCCACCTGCACTAGACCTTCCAAAATGCATTACCTCACATTTATCCGGATTAAACCCAAGTCAAAAGATCTCAATCCTGCTGTATCCTCTAACAGTCCTCATCGCTATCTGCAATTCCACCAACCTTTGTGTCATCTGCAAACTTACTAATCAGACCAGTTACATTTTCCTCCAAATCATTTATATATACTATGAACAGCAAAGGTCCCAGCACTGATACCTGTGAAACACCACTAGTCACAGCCCTCCAATTAGAAAAGCACCCTTCCATTGCTACTCTCTGCCTTCTATGACTTAGCCAGTTCTGTTTCCATCTTGACAGCTCACCTCTGATCCCGTGTGACTTCACCTTTTTTCATAGAATTTACAGTGCAGAAGGAGGCCATTCGGCCCATCGAGTCTGCACCGGCTCCTGGAAAGAGCACCCTACCCAAGGTTAACACCTCCACCCTATCCCCATAACCCAGTAAGCCCACCCAACACTAAGGGACACTAAGGGCAATTTAGCATGGCCAATCCACCTAACCTGCACATCTTTGAACTGTGGGAGGAAACCGGAGTACCCGGAGGAAACCCACGCACACACGGGGAGGATGTGCAGACTCCACACAGACAGTGACCCAAGCCGGAATCAAACCTGGGACCCTGGAGCTGTGAAGCGATTGTGCTATCCACAATGCTACCGTGCTGCCCTCTTGTACCAGTCTACCATGAGGCACCTTATCAAAGGCCTTATTGAAGTCCATTTAGACAATATCCACTGCCTTACCTACATCAATCATCTTTGTGACCTCTTCGAAAAACTCTATCAAGTTAGTGAGACACGACCTCCCCTTCACAAAACCGTGCTGCCTCTCACTAATACGTCCATTTGCTTCCAAATGGACGTAGATCCTGTTTTGAAGAATTCTCTGCAGTAATTTCCCTACCACTGACGTAAGGCTCACCGGCCTGTAGTTCCCTGGAGTATCCTTGCTACCCTTCTTAAACAAAGGAACAACATTGGCTATTCTCCAGCCCTCCAGGACATCACCTGAAGTCAGTGAGGATCCAAAAATTTCCTCTCTCGCCTCCTTCAGTATTCTGGTTTAGCCCATCAGGCCCTGGGGACTTATCTCCCTTAATATTTTTCAAGACGCCCAACACTTCGTCTTTTTGGATCTCAATGAGACCCAGGCTATCTACACACCCTTCTCCAGACTCAACATCCACCAATTCCTTCTCTTTGGTGAATACTGATGCAAAGTATTCATTTAGTACCTCTCCCACTTCCTCTGGCTCCACACATAGATTCCCTTGCCTATCCTTCAGTGGGCCCACCCTTTCCCTGGCTACCCTCTTGCTTTTTATGTTTGTGTAGAAAGCCTTGGGATTTTCCTTAACCCTATTTGCCAATGGCTTTTCGTGACCTCTTCTTGCCCTCCTGACTCCTTGCTTAAGTTCCTTCCTGCTTTCCTTATATTCCACACAGGCTTCGTCTGTTCCCAGCCTTCTAGCCCTAACAAATGCCTCCTTTTGATTTTTGACGAGGTCTTCAATATCTCTCGTTAACCAAGGTTCCCAAAATTTGCTGTATTTATCCTTCTTCCGCACAGGAACATGCCGGTCCTGAATTCCTTTCAACTGACATTCGAAAGCTTCCCACACGTCACATGTTGATTTACCCTCAAACATCCGCCCCCAATCTATGTTCTTCAGTTTCCGCCTAATATTGTGAGAATCGTGAACCACCTGGGTTTTCATGACAATCGCTGATAGTTCCATAGTCACTTTTAACTTCAGATATATTGATTGAATTTCACCACCTTTGAACCTGTGTTCCCACAGCATTCACCTGGGCCTCTGAATTAATAATGCAGTAACATTACCATAACACCACTATCTACCTCTTGCCCAATAAACCTTTAAGCAAAACATCTAGACAGTGGGCAGATTCTTCCCGATGGCCCGACGCCGGAATCAAAAACGGCGCGAACCACTCCGGCGTCGGGCTGACCGGGAGGAGCGGAATTCTCCGCAGTTCCGGGTAGGAGGCCGGCAGCGGAGGGACTGCGTGAGATAACGCATGCACAGACCGGCCGGCGTATTCTGGCGCATGCGCAGGGGGGGTGTCTTCTCAGTGCTGGCCATGGTGGAGCCCGACAGGGGCCGGCATGGAAGGAAGATGTGCCCCCACAGCACAGGCCCGCCCGCAGATCAGTGGGTCCCGATTGCGGGTCAGGCCACGTGGGCCCCCACCCGGCCCCCCCCCCAGGGTCGGATCCCCCCACGCCCCTCCCGAGGACCGCACCAGCCAACTTACCTGCTAGGTCCCGCCGTGTGGGGCCATGTCCAATCCACACTGGCAGGACTGGCCAAAAACGGGCGGCCGCTCAACTCATTGGGGCCTGGAGGATTGCCAGGGGGTGCCGCTGCTGACAGCCCCCGACCGGCGTGGCGTGAATCCTGCCCCCGTCCGAAAACCGCCACCAGTGTATAGAACATAGAACAGTACAGCACAGAACAGGCCCTTTGACCCTCAATGACCCGAGCATTGTCCGAAACCAAGATCAAGCTATCCCACTCCTTGTCATTCTGGTGGGCTCCATGTGCCTTTCCAATAAGCTCCTAAAGTTCCTAAAGTGTCCGAATCCACTATCACAGCAGGCAGTCCATTCCACACCCTAACCACTCTCTGAGTAAAGAACCTACCTCGGATATCCCTCCTATATCTCCCACCCTGAACCTTATAGTTATGCCCCCTTGTAACAGCTGAAATGAAATGAAAATCGCTTATTGTCACGAGTAGGCTTCAATGAAGTTACTGTGAAAAGCCCCTAGTCGCCACATTCCGGCGCCTGTCCGGGGAGGCTGGTACGGGAATCGAACCGTGCTGCTGGCCTGCTTGGTCTGCTTTAAAAGCCAGCGATTTAGCTGAGTGAGCTAAACCAGCTACATCCACCCGAGGAAATAGTCTCTGAACGTCCACTCTATCTATCCCCCTCATCATCTTATAAACCTCTATTAAGTCGCCTCTTATCCTCCTCCGCTCCAAGGAGAAAAGCCCTAGCTCCCTCAATCTTTCCTCATAAGACCTATCCTGCAAACCAGGCAGCATCCTGGTAAATCTCCTTTGCACCCTTTCCAATGCTTCCACATCCTTCCTATAATGAGGTGACCAGAACTGCACACAATACTCCAAATGTGGTCTCACCAGGGTCATGTATAGTTGCAGCATAAACCCGCGGCTCTTAAACTCAAACCCCCTGTTAGTAAACGCTAACATACTATAAGCCTTCTTCACAGCATTAGCAAATTTACTGACCCACCCTTCAGCCCCCTCCTCCAAGTCATTGATAAAAATCACAAATAGCAGAGAGCCCAGCACTGATCCCTGTGGTACACCGCTGGTAACTGGTCTCCAACCACCACCACCCTCTGTCTTCTATGTGATAGCCAGTTACTTTTCCAAATTCCCTCTATCCCACACCTCCTTACTTTCTTCATGAGCCGACCATGGGGAACCTTATCAAACGCCTTACTAAAATCCATGTATACGACATCAACTGCTCTACCTTCATCTACACACTTAGTTACCTCCTCAAAGAATTCAATCAAATTTGTGAGGCAAGACTTGCCCTTCAAGTATCCGTGTTGACTATCCCGGATTAAGTGCATCTTTCGAATGGTCATAAATCCTATTCTTCAGGACCTTTTCCATTAACTTACCGACCACCGAAGTAAGACTAACCGACTTATAATTACCAGGGTAATTCCTATTCCCTTTCTTGAACAGAGGAACAACATTCACGACTCTCCAGTCCTCTGGCACTATCCCCGTGGACAGTGAGGACCCAAAGATCAAAGACTAAAGCTCTGATATCTCATCTCTTGCCCCCCCAAAGAATCCTTGGATATATCCCATCTGACCCAGGGGACTTGTCAACTCTCAGGTTTTTCAAAATTGCTAATACATCCTTCCTCAGAACATCTACCTCCTCCAGCCTACCCGCCTGCATCTCACACTCATCCTCAAAAACATGGCCCCTCTCCTTGGTGAACACTGAAGAAAAGTATTCATTCAACGCCTCTCTTATTTCTTCTGACTCCATGCACAAGTTCCCACTACTGTCCTTGACTGGCCCTAACCTCACCCTGGTCATTCTTTTATTTCTCACATAAGAGTAAAACGCCTTGGGGTTTTCCTTGATCTGACCCGCCAAGGACTTCTCCTGCCCCTTCCTAGCTCTCCTAAGCCCTTTTTTTTAGCTCATTCCTTGATACCTTATAACCCTTAAGCGACCCAACTGAACCTTGTTTTCCCATCCTTACATACGCTTCCTTTTTCCTCTTGACAAGACATTCAACCTCTTTTGTGAACCATGGTTCCCTCACACGGCCATTTCCTCCCTGCCTGACAGGGACAAACCTATCCAGGACACACAGTATTTGTTCTTTAAACAAGCTCCACTTTTCATTTGTGCCTTTCCCTGACAGTTTCTGTTCCCATCTTATCCTCCCTAATTCTTGCCTAATCGCATCATAATTACCCCTCCCCAATTATAAACCTTGCTCTGCCGTGTGGTCCTATCCCTCTCTATTGCAATAGTGAAAGACACCGAATTATGGTCACTATCTCCAAAGTGCTCTCCCACAAACAAATCTAACACTTGGCCCGGTTCATTACCCAGTACCAAATCCAATGTGCCCCCCCCCCTTGTCGGCCTATCCACATATTGTGTCAGGAAACCCTCCTGCAAACACTGTACAAAAACTGCCCCATCCGAACTGTTCGACCTATAGAGGTTCCAATCAATATTTGGAAAGTTAAAGTCACCCATGACAACTACCCCGAGACCTCCACACCTATCCATAATCTGTTTTGCAATTTCTTCCTCCACATCTCTATTACTATTTGGGGGCCTATAGAAAACTCCTAACAATGTGACCGCTCCTTTCCTATTTCTAACTTCGGCCCATATTACCTCAGTCGGCAGATCCCCTTCGAATTGCCTTTCTGCAGCCGTTAAACTATTCTTGTTAACAATGCTACTCCTCCACCTCTTTTACCACCTTCCCTACTCTTACTGAAACATCTATACCCCAGAACTTCCAACAACCATTCCTGTCCCTGCTCTAACCATGTCTCTGTAATGGCCACAACATCGTAGTCCCAAGTACCAATCCACGCTCCAAGTTCACCTACCTTATTCCGGATGCTCCTTGCATTGAAGTAGACACACTTCAACCCACCTTTCTGTCTGCCAGTACACTCCTGCGACCTTGATACCCTCCTCAGTACCTCACTACTCTCAACACTGGCTTCTGGACTACAGCTCGTTTTCCCAGCCCCCTGACAAATTAGTTTAAACCCCCCCCCCCCCCCCGAAGAGCCGTGGCAAATTTCCCTCCCAGGATATTGGTGCCCCTCTGGTTCAGGTTCAAACCGTCCTGTCTGTACAGGTCCCACCTTCCCCAGAATGTGCTCCAATTATACACGTAACTGAAACCCTCCCTCCTACACCTTCCTTGCAGCCATGTGTTTATCTGCACTCTCTCCCTGTTCCTCACCTCGCTAGCACGTGGCACCGGCAACAAACCAGAGATGACAACATCATTTGTGCTGGTTCTCTAGCTCCCTAAATTCCTGTTTTAAATCCCCGTCCCTTCTCTTACCTATGTCGTTGGTACCGATGTAAACCACGACTTGTGACTGTTCCCCCACCCCCTCAAGGATTCTGAAAACACGGTCCGAGACGTCATGGACCCTGGCACCCGGGAGGCAACATACCATCCGTGAGTATATGGCAGCCAGCATCGGGGCGGTGGGGCGGGATTCACGCCACTCCCCGGGGATTCTCCGACCCGACCGGGGGGGCGGGGGGGGGGGGGGTCGGAGAATCCCGCCTAACATGTCTGGACAGTCAGACTTATAATCAAAGCTACTGCTCTGTGGGATCACGCAATCAAACTCACTTGCTTAGCACGTCCAGCCACTGTAGCACAATGAGTTTCCAGAACTATGTTAGTGGATTTATTTAGGCAGTAGGTCCCCTGTACCACGCAATTTTAGGAGAAAATGGTGGTGTATACTTGGAATTCTGGGAAAACCAGCTCCCATTAGAAAACTGGAGGTGGGAATTCAGGTCAACAATACACTGGAACCACCTGCATCATAAAACTGTTCAGTAGCCAGTCGAAGATTCTGAAAAGTAGGAAAAAGTCATGTGAAGCCACAAGAGCCTTTGAGAGGATATGAAAGTTGAATCATTTTGTGATTAAGCAGCTTTCTTAAATCACTCATGGTGGGTGTGAATTTGAGCCCACATTACTGATCTGCAGGATCACTGACCCGTGCGCAAAACCCAGAGAGACGTCGTGCTTCCTGATTTTCCAAACTCCTCGTCAGTGACATCACAAGGGTTCACACCACATCGGCCGATAACCGCACTTTAATGTAATGTAATTTGAATGTAATGATCCAGCGCCCTGCCACATGATCCCCCCTCACTAAATATTCAAACCCCACGGGGTGAGGTTTACAACAGTTATTTGAAGATGTGAATCAGTCGACGGGATGCAAAGATAAGTCTCGCGCCTGGGGGAGAGGGACGTGAACTGGCGTTGTTCAGGAGCTGCCCCTGGGTGCAGGTTGGAACGTCCGGGGGCAGTGCTGGGGGAAATGCCCTGGGCGGGCTCTCTGGGGAGCCACATGGGAGGTAATTTCCCGTTAGGTGTTGATGGGGGAGAGGACCCAGGCTATTGAGGAGGGGGGGATTTATTGACAGCAGCAGGGTAGGGGGCACAGGCAGTGAGGGGAAATGCTGGCAATACCTCTGCAGTGGTGGTGATTGGCGGGGGGTGGAGTTGATTGTCCGTTCTAATCAGGGCACCCTTTAAAGACAGTGCCCAATCTCTTTGGAGCCAGTCTTGCCGCCTCTATCAGACCTTGTCCTGCCAGAGACCTGGAAGAGCTTTCAGAGCTTTCAGCCCCAGCCTGACACTGAATATGACGAGATTCCGCCCCATATTTCACAGCTCAGTTAAATACTGCCCAAGTTGCTGAATTTGTGCTGGTAATTTAATCCTTTAAACCCTGGTGAATGTAAGCTGCACCCATGCTAAAGCCAATACATCTTGGTTTGGTGAGGTGCCTCAACTGAAGACAGTATTCCAGATGTGATGTAATTAATGCTCCATACAACTGAGGCATAACTTTGTTCCCAGTGCAATCCAACTCGCTGGAGATAATAACAAACATTTTATTAACTTGTTTGATTATTATTTGTATCTGCGCACTAGCTTTATTTGGGGCTCTCTTACTAGACATCTCAATCTCTTCAGTCCTCCACAATTCCTAAACTCTCGAATAGGGAGGATATCGGAGGGGGGGGGGGGGGGGGGGGGGGGGGGGGGATAGTGCATCAAGGCAGAAGGTAACTAAATGTATATATATAAAATAATCCCATGTACTGTACACATCAAACACAAAACTGTCTGTAAAATTGAAAATGCTAATAAAAATATATATTTTTTAAATTCAGTTAATCTTTTTGCGATCTGTTCCCCACATGATCTGCATTGTTCAATTTAAAACTTTGACTCTCCCTTTTCCATCTCAAATCTATTATTAAATTCAGTGATATTATGATCATTATTTGCCAAGATATTCCCTGACCAACAAATTGTTAAAAAGGCAAAGTATAATAGAGGACATTTTCCAATGGCAGATCCCAGACAGGCTGCGAATATCATAGTCCGGATCAGTAAACACTGTGGAGACTATTGCACACATCCTGTTGAATAATGGACAAGCACGCTGTTATACAGCTACAATTAACATTTCCCCAGGACACTCAAGTCCCAATTGAGTCTGTCACATAGGGCGGGATTCTCTCAGCCCGGGGCTGGGCCGGAGCATCCCCTCAACCGGTGCGAATCGCACCACGCCGCCCCAACACTGGCACACGATTCTCTGCAGAGTGGAGAATCAGCGCCATTAGCGCCGGCGTGGTTGCTGTGGCACCTGTCGGGGGCCACTCTACCCGGCCTCCCCCCAGCAGGGGGCGCTGATATCCCGGGCCGAGTGGCCATCGTGAAAAACCCGAGTCCCACCATCACCATTGACACCTGCTCTCAGCCGGCAGAACTCGGCGTGGAAAGGTCGGTGGTTGGCCTGTGGGCGGGGGTGGGGGGGGGGGGGGGGGGGGGGGGGGGGGGGGGTGGTTGTCTGACTCCGGCGGGGGGTCCTCCGACGTGGCCTGGCCCGCAAAGGATCGGTGGGCCACCCTCTCTGGCTGGAGGTCTCCCTTCCTACACGCCGGCCCCCGTAGCCCTGCGCCATGTTGCGTCAGGGCCGTCGCGTTGAAGGGAGCCACTGCGCATGCGCGGATCACACGCCACCCAGTTGATGCTGGGATCAGCAGCTGGAGCGGCGTGGGTCACTCCAGTGCCATGCTGGTTTCCTGTAGGGGCCACTGCCTGTGCTGAGCCTGCATGTTCTCCCTGTGTCTGCGGGGTTTCCTCCCGGTGCTCCGGTTTCCTCCCACAAGTTCCGAAAGACGGGCTGTTAGGTGAATTGGACATTCTGAATTCTCCCTCAGTGTACCCAAACAGGTGCCGGAATGTGGTGACTAGTGGATTTTCACAGTAGCATATTTGCAGTGTTTGTGTAAGCCTACTTGTGATAATCAAAATTATTATTTTAATATGCATTGTGCCAACATTCACTGAGGACACATTACAGTGAACAGATAGATAAAGTGGAGAGGGTGAGCAATGTGCTCCCTCCTGTCTTGCAAAGTTAAATTTCACCGACAAATTGTTTACTCAGGGGGCAACCACACCACCTCTATTCTTTGCATTGTTTCCAACTGTTCTCTGTATGGTAATAAATGGTTGACTATACTTGGAGTGCATGTAGCAGCACCTTAATGGGGGAAGGTAGACATAGAATTTACAGTGCAGAAGGAGGCCATTCGGGCCATCGAGTCTGCATCCGGCCCTTGGAAAGAGGACCCCACTTAAGCCCACACTTTCACCCCATACCCATAACCCAGTAACCCTCCCAACCATTTTGGACAGTAAGGGGCAATTTAGCATGGCCATCCCACCTAACCTGCACATCTTTGGACTGTGGGAGGAAACCGGAGCATCCGGAGGCAACCCACACAGACACGGGGAGGACGTGCAGCCTCTGCCCAGTCAGTGACCCAGGCCGGGAATAGAATCTGAGACCCTGGAGCTGTGAAGTGACAGTGTTAACCACTGTGCTACCGTGCCACCCAAATAATAACATGGTCTTGCTCATGTGTGCAAAAGATGAGAGCAATTTATTTAAACTGCGTGATCCCTGTTCTCTGTAGTGGAGGTATGATATTTTCAAAGTGCCAACACAGATAAACAAGTCTATTCAAAGGCACTATGTTTACTTGAATGCAAGTCACAACTTCCTGACTCATTACATACAAGATACTCAATAACAACCAACTGCAGGTTCTTTGCTGTAAGATATCAATCCAGAAAAAAACAGGTGATCTAGGTCAGAATAGCACTCACATATCCAGAGTGGACAGGACTATCTATGTATATTTTTGCTTCAATTCTTGATTTATTTTTTATTCTGTCATTTCTGATAAACATTAGTCACAGGTCAGTCAGAAGAGAACAGGGAGGTCATGGAGTCTCCGATGGCTAAATGGGTATATGTACCATGTGATATAGCACCAGCATTCATATCAGCAATATCCCTGACTTGGCAACTGGTCAATGTTATCATCATGTGATCTCATCGAATGCAGTATTAGGAAGCCTCTAACTGACCTCAGTTACTCTGGCCTGAGGAAGGGACACTAATCAGCTTTTACTCTGGCTATTGATTGTTTAAAAATTCATACATGGGATGTACGAGCACCCGGAGGAATCCCACGCAGACACAGGGAGAACGTGCAGACTCCGCACAGACAGTGACCCGAGGCCGGAGTTGAATCCTGGTCCCTGACACTGTGAGGCAGCAGTGCTAACCACTGTGCCACCAGGCTGTCCGAGGCTCTGACCTGCTCCTGTAACCACAGTATTTATATGGCTAGTCCAGTTCAGTTTCTGGTCATTAGTGACCCCCAGGATGTTGATAGCGAAGGTTTCAGCGATAGTGGGCGGGATTTACCAACACTGCACCCCCACACTGCGGAGGCGGTCCGCCAGCGGAATCTACTGACCACGTATTTCCCGGTGACAGCTCCCCCTCATCACCAGAAAACCCAGGCGCCGGTGTGGGATGGGAATTTCCCTGCAGAGGTAAATCCCACCCAATGCTTTGCGGATAACTGTTGATCGCATGATGCTGAGCAAAGACAGACTTAAGCTCAGCTGCAATGTCCTCCCACATTGTTCAACTGTCTGCAGATGTCCCGTCCCCACTAACCTGCAGCATTCAATTTACACACAGCAAAATCCCACAAATGGTACTGAGATAAATTACAAAATCATCTGTTTAGCTGACGTTAATTGAAGGATAAATGCTGACCCACAAACAATGGCATAAATTCATCAGCTCTTCCCAGGATCCAATATTGTTGTGGAATATTTGTACCCGAGGGGATTGATAGGGCCCGTGTCTCACTGGGAAAAGGGTGTTGCAAGGGCACTAAGGAGTTGGAATATTTGAATTATCAGATGCCACACATTTGTTTAGAGAGCAATTCTGAGGGTGGTTTACAATCTTGTGATTTGCCTCCTCTTTTATTCTGTGTTTTCTGTCACAGGATGTGGGCCTTGCTAGAAAGGCTATTGTTTGTTCCCCATCATCACAAACAGCTTTCTCAGTTTATGCTTTTGTATGTGAGAGACAGGGGTTTGGGTTTGAGATTTTTTCTTATATTTTAACATTGCACCTGACCTCAAACCACCTGTTTTATGGATCAGAGTGACGTCTCTGTTTCTCTCACTGTAATGTTATCAGCTCACGCTTCATACAACATACCACGGAAAATATTTTAATATCTAAACAGGCAAAGGTGAGTCTAACTAATGGCAGATTGAAGTCCATCTTGACACAGCAAACTGTAGCTCATAATCTGAAGAAATATAATGCTAAATATAAATATAAGTGTAAAGACAATCTTGCATTCTTATTCTGATATAAAATCCACTTCCACTTTTAATGAAGATGGGCTAAGGGCTGACAACTAAGCCACTCCCAGGATGCGGGCCACTCATTTATATATTTTGAGGCATTTGCACACCTCAGATGTTGCCTTCTTCCCAACTTGAACACAGACTTCAGGAACACAGCAACTAAAGGGAGGCGAGGATTATGTGGAATAAGTAATTGCTTTTCCAACATTACGTGTGGGCCAGGATAAAGATTCAGAAGGCAAACCTGTTCCTAATCCTTGTCACCAAACAATTCCCCCCAATCCACGATCAGATCCATCCCCAATTGGCAAAACCCCATGCATAGACACCACTCCAATATCTCTCAAACCCATTACAATCACCCTTCGACCTTCTTAACCACACTGTACCCAGCAAAAACGAGAAGGCAGACTATTATCTGACTGGCCATAAATTAGGAGAGGGGAATGTGCAATGAGACCTGGGTGTCCTTATACACCAGTCAATGAAGGTAAGCATGCAGGTATAGCAGGTGGTAAAGAAGGCACATGGGGTATGCTGGCCTTCATTGAGAGGGGACAGAAGCAGGGACATTTTCCTGCAATTATACAGGGCCTTGGTGAGGCCACACCTGGAGTATTGTGGGCAGTTTTGGTCTCCTTATCTGAGGAAGGATGGACGGGATCCTCTCAGCCCTGGGCCGGGCCGGAGAATCCCCGTGACCGGCACAAATCGTGTCACACCGCCCCGATGGCGGGACGTGATTCTCTGCAGAGTCATTGGCGCCGGCGTGGTGGGCACGGCGCCGGTCGGGGGCCGCTCCACTCAGCCCCCCCCCCCCTCCCCCCCGACGATAATCGGCCCGGGATGGGTCAGGGGGCAGCCTGTGGGGGGGAGGGGGTGATCGATCCCGAGGGAGGGGCGCCGTTACGGCCTGGCCCGCGATCGGGGCCCACCAATCGGTGGGCCGGCCTCTCGGGCTGGGGGCCTCCTTTCTACTGCGCCAACCCCTTTAGCCCTACGCCATGTTGCGTTGGGGCCAGCGCGGAGAAGGGAGCCACTGAGCATGCACGCGATTGCGCCGGTGCCCTGGGAATTACAGGCCAGTTAGTCTTACTTCGGCGGTAGGCAAAGTAATGGAAAGGGTACTGACGGATAGGATTTCTGAGCATCTGGAAAGGCATTGCTTGATTAGGGATAGTCAGCACGGATTTGTGAGGGGTAGGTCTTGCCTTACAAGTCTTATTGACTTCTTTGAGGAGGTGACCAAGCATGTGGATGAAGGTAAAGCAGTGGATGTAGTGTACATGGATTTTAGTAAGGCATTTGATAAGGTTCCCCATGGTAGGCTTATGCAGAAAGTAAGGAGGCATGGGATAGTGGGAAATTTGGCCAGTTGGATAACAAACTGGCTAACCGATAGAAGACAGAGAGTGGTGGTGGATGGCAAATATTCAGCCTGGAGCCCAGTTATCAGTGGCGTATCGCAGGGATCAGTTCTGGGTCCTCTGCTGTTTGTGATTTTCATTAATGACTTGGATGAGGGAGTTGAAGGGTGGGTCAGTAAATTTGCAGTTGATACGAAGATTGGTGGAGTTTTGGATAGTGAGGAGGGCTGTTGTTGGCTGCAAAGAGACATAGTTAGGATGCAGAGCTGGGCTGAGAAGTGGCAGATGGAGTTTAACCCTGGCAAGTGTGAGGTTGTCCATTTTGGAAGGACAAATATGAATGCAGAATACAGGGTTAACAGTTCTTGGCAATGTGGTGGAGCAGAGAGATCTTGGGGTCTATGTTCATAGATCTTTGAAAGTTGCCACTCAAGTGGATAGAGTTGTGAAGAAGGCCGATGGTGTGCTAGCGTTCATTAGCAGAGGGATTGAATTTAAGAGCCGTAAGGTGATGATGCAACTGTACAAAACCTTGGTCAGGCCACATTTGGAGTACTGGGTGCAGTTCTGCTCACCTCATGAGGGGCTGGTTTAGCTCACCAGGCTAAATCGCTGGCTTTTAAAGCAGACTAAGCAGGCCAGCAGCACGGTTCGATTCCCGTACCAGCCTCCCCGGACAGGCGCTGGAATGTGGCGACTAGGGGCTTTTCACAGTAACTTCATTGAAGCCTACTCGTGACAATAAGCGATTTTCATTTTCATTTTCATTTCATTTCATTTTAGGAAGGATGTGGAAGCTTTGGAAAAGGTGCAAAGGAGATTTACCAGGATGTTGCCTGGAATGGAGAGTAGGTCTTACGAGGAAAGGTTGAGGGTGCTAGGCCTTTTCTCATTAGAACGGAGAAGGATGAGGGGCGACTTGATAGAGGTTTATAAGATGATCAGGGGAATAGATAGAGTAGACAGTCAGAGACTTTTTCCCCAGGTGGAACAAACCATTACAAGGGGACATAAATTTAAGGTGAATGGTGGAAGATATAGGGGGGATGTCAGAGGTAGGTTCTTTACCCAGAGAGTAGTGGGGGCATGGAATGCACTGCCTGTGGAAGTAGTTGAGTCGGAAATGTTAGGGACCTTCAAGCGGCTATTGGATATGCACATGGATTAGGGTAGAATAATGGAGTGTAGGTTAATTTGCTCTTAAGGGCAGCACGGTAGCATTGTGGATAGCACAATTGCTTCACAGCTCCAGGGTCCCAAGTTCGATTCCGGCTTGGGTCACTGTCTGTGTGGAGTCTGCACATCCTCCCCGTGTGTGCGTGGGTTTCCTCCGGGTGCTCCGGTTTCCTCCCACAGTCCAAAAATATGCAGGTTGGGTGGATTGGCCATGATAAATTGCCCTTAGTGTCCAAAAGTCTATGATAATCTATGATTAACCTAGGACAAAAGTTCGGCACAACATCATGGGCCGAAGGGCCTGTTCTGTGCTGTATTTCTCTATGTTCTATGTTCATTGAGTCGATCGGGATTGTATTCAGAGTTCAGAGGAATGAGGAGGGATCTCATAGAAACCTATAGAATTCGAACAAGACGAGACAGGGTAGTTGCAGGAAAGATGTTCACGATGGTGGGGGTGTTCAGAACCAGGGGTTACAGTCTGAGGATACGGGGTAGACCATTTTGGTCAGAGATGAGGAGACATTTCTTTCCCCAGAGAGTGATGAGCCTGTGGAACTCGTTACCACAGGAAGTAGTTGAGGCCAAAGGATTTTGGGCGGGATTCTCCATTGGCTCATGGTGTTGAAGGTAAGATCCTGGCATGGAAAGAGGATTGGCTGATTGGCAGAAGGCAGAGAGTGGGGATAAAGGGGTCTTTTTCAGGATGGCATCCGGTGACTAGTGGTGTGCCTCAGGGGTCTGTACTGGGGCCACAACATTTACAATATCCATTAATGATCTGGAAGAAGGAACTGAAGGCACTGTTGCTAAGTTTGCAGATGATACAAAGATCTGTAGAAGGACAGGTAATATTGAGGAAGCAAGGGGGCTGCAGAAGGACATGGACAAGGTAGGAGAGTGGGCACTGAAGTGGCAAATGAAATTCAATGTGAAAAAGTGTGAAGTTATGCACTTTGGAAGGAGGAATTTAGACATAGACTATTTTCTAAATGGGAAAATGCTTCGGAAAGCAAAAGCACAAAGGGACTTTGGAGTCCTTGTTCACGATTCTCTTAAGGTTAATTTGCAGGTTCAGTCGGCAGTTAAGAAGGCAAATGCAATGTCAGCATTCATGTCAAGAGGGCTAGAATACAAGACGTGGGATGTATTTCTGAGGTTGTTTAAGGCTCTGGTCAGACCCCATCTGGAATATTGTGAGCAGTTTTTGGCTCCATATATAAGGAAGGATGTGCTGGGCCTTGGAAAGGGTCCAGAGGAGGTTCACAAGAATGATCCCTGGAATGAAGAACTTGTCGTATGAGGAACGGTTAAGGACTCTGGGTCTGTACTCATTGGAGTTTAGAAGGATGAGAGGGGATCTTATTGACACTTACAAGATACTGCGAGGCCTGGATAGAGTGGATGTGGGGAGGATGTCTCCATTTGTAGGAAAAACTAGAAGCAGGGGGCACAATCTCAGACTAAAGGGACGATCCTTTAACCAGAGATGAGGAGGGATTTCTTCAGCCAGAGGGTGGTGAATCTGTGGAACTCTTTGCTGCAGAAGGCTGTGGAGGCCAATTCACTGAGTGTCTTTAAGACGAGATAGATAGGTTCTTGATTAATAAGGGGATCAGGGGTTATGAGGAGAAGGCAGGAAAATGGGGTTGAGAAAATATCAGCCATGATTGAATGGTGGAGCAGACTCGATGGACCGAGTGGCCTAATTCTGCTCCTATGTCTTATGGTCTTATGGTTAAGCATCAACTTAGTTTTAGATGCCTATTTATTCACGTAACTCAGTTATTTGAGCAATCTATTCATTATTTTGTAAAAATTTGCCTTAAATGATTCCAATATTTGTGTGTCTAGGGCTCTAAGCCGAAGTCTATTTCAGATTATTGCTCAGTCTTTGTGTGAAGAACATCTTGCTGGTATCAGGCGTAAATTTATCGCTCACAGATTTGAACCTCTGGTTTTGCCTCCTAATCCTGCAACTTCACCTTTGTGCTGTTTGCTCACTTGGCCGCCCAGTTAATTTATCTCAATGAGCTTTGCCTTTTTCCAGTCTCGCACTCTTACCTTTAACTCTTCATTATCTTTTCTATTTTTACTTGCCTCAACAGTTGTGGTCACTATTTCCCAATTGTTCATCATCTCTTAGATTATTGATTTGTCCTATTTCATTTCCCAGTGTTAATTCCAGCAATGTTTCTCTCCTTGTTGGGTTGGAAAGAGTCCTGAATTCCCTCTGAAAAACATTCCCACTTTAACACCATTTCTTCAAGCCCACCTTGGAATGGTTAAAAACATTTAACATGATTGTCCTGTTGTTTTTCCGTATCTCTCTGAACTGTCTGAAGGTCACCACCCCCATCTCATTTGTACTGTTTGATGGCCACATATATTCTGTCTGAATTTAGCTCTCTACAACGCCCTTATATTGGAACATAAGAAGTGAGGAACATAGATACAGATATAATCCATTCAGCCACTCCATCTGTTGGGCCACTTAATTAGCCTGTGGTTAATCTGTGCTTCAGTTCCATTTACCTACCTTTGATCCAAATTCCTTGATAACCTTATCTCATAAAAAATATCTCAGACTCGGCCTTTCGATTGACCCAGCACCCACAGCTTTCGAAACAAGAGACTATGATGATTGCACTCCTGAATAGCCTATCTCGAATTTTAAGATTTGACCCCCTTGTTCTGACTTCCCCATCAGACTAAATACAAAGAAGCAATTTCCTTTCAAATTATTTGTCATTTAAAATCCTCAATTAGATCACCTCTCAACATTTTTAAACACAGGGAAATATAACCTAGCCTTGTGTAACCTGTCCTCAGATTGGTCGATTGATTGATTGATTGATTGATTTGATTTATTGTCACATGTACCGAAGTACAGTGAGAAGTAGCTTTCTGCGGCCAAGGGAACGTACACAGTACGTACATAGTAGACAAAAAGAATAAACGACAAAGTACTTTGACAAATTGTGATTGGTTGCAGTGCGGAACAAGGGGCCAAACAAAGCAAATACATGAGCAAGAGCAGCATAGGGCGTCGTATTCTTACTCTGTATCATTTTGCTGAATCTGCTCTGAACTTGCCTCTCAGGCCAACATATCCTGCCTGAAAAGCAGAATCCAGAATGGAATCCAATATTCAGTGTGGTCATTGTAAAATTCTGATAGAATCCTTTATTAACAATGCCACCGTGCACACCTTTACCCCTCCCTAACACTGCAAAATCTAAGTCAAATGCCTGTTTTAATCATTGCACCATACCTCACCATAGTAATTGATGCTTCAAACCCTCCAGGAGACACTCATTAAAGAAATGTCACTCGATTATCATCCAAATATTTCACATTAGCAGTTTGTCCCATGACGGTAGTACATTCCTCCTGGTGACAAGGGGAGCTGCTAATATTTAGCGAACAACAAACTCTTTACTGCTTCTGGGATGGATGATTAAATCTTTAACGTTTTGCAACCTGGTAAAACAGATTGGGTGATCCAACACAAAGTTATTATGGTGACTATTGTTTCTCATTCAGTTATTAAACTCTATCAGCAAAGTGAACTTTTACATAACAGTCACTTAAACAAGTATGAATTGGTTAAGGAAAGCAGCATGGATTTGTTAAAAATAAATCTGTTTCACGAACCTGAGTTTTTGATGCGGTAACAGAGCAGAGTGTGTCAGTGAGGGTAGTGTGGTAAAGGTGTTTGGTAAAGTACATGAGTTGATGCCCGGCGAATAAAAGGGGCAGTGGCAACATGGATACAAAGTTCCTGAGTGACAGGAAGCTGAATGTTATGGGGAATGTTTGCATTCTGGACTGGAGAAATGTATCAAGTGGGGTATCCCAGGGGTCTATAGGCACACACACAGTGGACGTGAGTAATTTATCATTTACTCAGACAAATTAATAAACTACTCCTTCTCAAAAGCCATTGAGAAAATACGTAGAAACTAGCTTATTAACAACTTAACTGCATTGTCTCAGAGACATTGTCGGTAACAAGCATAATTCATTATGCTTTAAAACACAACAGCCTAAAACAATCCGATATTGGGCCATGGGCTTCATTAACTGGGAGCTCAACAAAGCGACTGGGTGCCCGGGGCAACCGGGGTGGAGACCTCTAAGTTTGAGCTTAAAGGGATGTGGGGTGATGTGGGGAGATAACACGAGAGAAGATGGCTGATTAGAGATTGGGGGTTCAATAATTTAACCCCAGTATCATTCAGTGCTTTACTCCTTCGAAAGTACCTATTTGTTTTGAGGGCAGCAGGGTGGCACAATGGTTAGCTCTGCTGCCTTTCAATGCTAGGGATCCGGGCTGGCACAGTAGCACAGTGGTTAACACTGCCGCAGCAGAGCTCCAGGGACCTGGGTTCAATTCCAGCCTTGCGTGACTGTCAGTGTGAAGTTTGCACTTTTTCCCCGTGCCTGTGTGAGTTTCCTCCGGGTGCTCTGGTTTCCTCCCATAGGCCAAAGATGTGCAGGTTAGGTGGATTGGCCATGATAAATTGCCCCTTAGTAGCCGAAAGGTTAGGTGGGTGCTCCTTCTGTGGGTTGGTGCAGAATTGATGGGCTGAATGGCCTCCTTCTGCACAGCATAGATTCTATGATTCTGGGTGTGACACCCAGAACTGAAGGCATTGCTCCAGATGAGGTCTGACCAATGTTCTGCCCAACTGAAGCATCTGTTCTCCAGCCTTATGAAAATGAAAATCGCTATTGTCACGAGTAGGCTTCAAATGAAGTTACTGTGAAAAGCCCCTAGTCGCCACATTCCGGTGCCTGTTCAGGGAGGCTGTTACGGGAACCGTGCTGCTGGCCTGCCTTGGTCTGCTTTCAAAGCCAGTGATTTAGCCCAGTGTGCTAAACAGCCCCACAGCCTTATTGAAGCCAACTTACCATTGGCCATTTTCATTTCCTTCTCTACCTGTGCGGATTCTTTTACAAATTTGTAAACATGGATGAATTGGTGATGCTGTGAGATTGGAGCTTTAAGGGGGGTGAATACTTGAATTTCTATTCACTAATTTATGGGCTCCCCAAGTCACATTCTGACCGTCATTTACTTGCTTCAAACCCTCAGTCAAAAAGTGCAAACAAATAAATTGTGGACCACAGCCCCTCTATTACTTTTCCCTCTTCCTAAAAGTTTGAACCACTTTGCACATCAGCAAGAAATAGCACATTTGTGCTCTTTCTACTCACCTGATGCTGGGACACACGTGGGTACAAAATGTCATATCCTTCTGCAATGGTAATTAACATTAATTCTAATATCATCGGTTGTCAAATCACAATTGGATCAAGCTGGCTTCCAGCCAATGGACAGAATCCTCCCCTGGCCCCAACGCTGGACCCAATGCAATGGTGGATCGGGAAATCGCCGGAGGGCGATGTGAAACTGATTTGCATCCTGATAAGGGGTTGCAGGTTAGGGTACAACTCGAATGTTCCAACAACATCCAATTCTCCACGACACCAGCCAGGAAATCACAGCGATCCAGAACACGTCTGGAACAATCCCTGGGTCTGCCTCTGGAGTTCAGGATGGAGGCCGCCAGCAACCATTGATCTCGAAACACCACAGCAATGGGAGGGCGGCGCATCTACAGGTGGACTTTCCAGTTTCAGTATCATCGCGGAATCCATTACCCAGACTCAGAGTGTTCCTGGAGATCCATCTTCATTCTTCAACAGCGGCTTTAGTGAAGTTTGCGCCTTTTCAATATGCTGCTCAGGGCCACACGCCATTGTTCCCGCCCCACCACAGAATATGGCGCTAAACCCTAGGTACATAATTAATTAGGTCAGGATCAGAGGATTTGAGGTAGTTACCTGCCAGCCTCGGCGGTGGGAAATATTCCCCTTTCCCGTCTACACCATGGGACTTAGTCCCAAATGGGAGAATTCCACTTCATTTCTTTTCCCTGAAGGTTTGGTAAGAGCACCCCTTATGGCATAGTGAATGACAACATATTCCATAGAATCCCGAAGTGCAGACGGAGGCCATTCGGCCCATCGAGTTAACACCGACCCTCTGAAAGAGCTTCCGAACTAGGCCCAATCCCCCACCCCATCACCATAATTCCATCAAAACTTTCGACACCAAAGGGGCAATTTAGCACGGCTATTCCATCGACCCAGCACATCTTTGGCTGGGTAGCAAACCGGAGCACCCGGAGGAAACCCACACAGACACGGGGAGAAAGTGAAAACTCTTCACCTGCAGTCACCCAAGATGCAAATTAAACCCAGGTCCCTGGCACTGTGAGGCAGCAGTGCTAACCACTGTGCCACCATGCCGACCCAGGTCCCTGGCACTGTGAGGCAGCAGTGCTAACCACTGTGCCACCGTGCCGACCCAGGTCCCTGGCACTGTGAGGCAGCAGTGCTAACCACTGTGCCACCGTGCCGACCCAGGTCCCTGGCACTGTGAGGCAGCAGTGCTAACCACTGTGCCACCGTGCCGACCCAGGTCCCTGGCACTGTGAGGCAGCAGTGCCAACCACTGTGCCACCGTGCCGACCCAGGTCCCTGGCACCGTGAGGCAGCAGTGCTAACCACTGTGCTACTGTGCTGACCTCCTTTTTGTGCGGCCTCAGTGACTAAGAAGCACTGAAACAAATAAAGATAAATGAAATACAATAAATAGGGAAGCCAGATGCCCAGTCTTGGTACAATGGCATGGAGCTAGTGTGTGTTTGGGTATTGCACAGCTGAAGCTTGAGTATTAATGCCGTGTGTACCATCTACAAGATGCACTGCAGGAACTCAGCAAGACTCCTTGGACAGCACCTCCCAAACCCAGGACTACAACCATCTAAAAAGACAAGGGCAGCAGGTACCCGGGAACACAATCACCCGGGAATTCCCCTCCAAGCCACTCACCACCCTAACTTGGAAATTCATTGGGCACGGTTCAGCAACTCAGTTACGCCCGTTGCAGATCCGGGCACGACGGGGGAACTGCATTCCTGCCTGAAATCGGGCTCCGTGCCGGGCGCTGGGCTGGTCACGAGTCAATCCTCGCTGATGAGATCCAGATCTGAATATCTAAATCAGATTAATGCCTCATTTAAATACCCAAACGCTGGGTTCACTCGGGGCCGTGGACTCACCAGCCACGCCCCGCAGACCTCGCCGGGGTGCGTTTAATACTGGTCCACACAAACGTGTTCCAGTTTGTGGTACAAACATGGACCAGGCGTAATGCACCTGGTAGGTTTTTCAGGCCAGTGGGGACCCTGGAGGGTTGGGAACAGGGCACAGTGGCAGCCTGGCACCCTGGCAGTGTGACCCTGGCCTTGCCAGAGTGCTAGGCTGGCAAGTGTCCGGCTGCCCAGCTTGCTGCTTCCAAGGGTGGGGCCTGAGGGAGCTTTGTCACTTGGAGGAACGTTCCCAGGAATCCCCGAGGTTGGGGAAGGTGGCCATGGGGGGGGTTTCAAAGAAGCAGGAGGCCTGAAAGAGGGGGGGGGATAGGGGCTGTCGGAACCTGGCACTCTGACCTGCTTCAGCTCTCCAGCAGGAAATTACTGTAACTGTGGCCTCGGTGGGCAAAAACTCCCCAAGGCTAAAAGAAACGGCACAGTGCCGTCGGAGGGCGGATTGTTTCCCTCGGTGCTGCAGCCACCGAGAAACGCCCTCGCTAAACACACTGTTCAGCAGACTTTAACATCAGTCCGCTGAATGGCACCCATCATCGATCCTTCACTGTTGCCGGTTCAAAATCATGGAACTCCCTCCCTAACAGCACAGTTGGTGTACGCACATCACATAGAGTGGCACAAGAAGGCACCAACGTCCCAAGGGCAATTAGGAATGGGGAATGAATGCTGCCCTAGCCTGCGACACCCACATTCCATCAATGAAAAAAACTCTGGATACTGGAGCACAAAGCTCTCGGCCCACATTATTGACCTAATGCTTACTATCTCAGCCTGGATGGCATGTGCCAGTGGGACAATGGAACCTGCTGGGCAATACAGCCAAAACCCAATCCTAACCTCATCCACCACCCACGCACCTCACATTCTGGATGGTAATGAAGACCATGAATCCTTGCTGGAAGTTTTCCCTCCCTGACCCATGATAACCACATTGCAGCGAACTGTTCCTGTTGGGAACAGTTACCAACCATTACCAACCAAAGACTGAACCGGAGAGCCAGCTGTTTAATCCAAAATAAGCTGCTCGAGGAGAGGGAATGTCGATACATCTTCCACAATCAGCTTCACTACTCCAGTAAAGGTGACATCAAATGTCTCTATTCCTCCATAACGGATTAGAATTCCCTACGTTGCAATTGGGCACTGACCGAAAATTGTTACAGTAAGAAGTCTGACAACACCAGGTTAAAGTCCAACATGTTTGTTTCAAACACTAGCTTTCAGAGCACTGCTCCTTCCTCAGGTGAATGAAGAGGTGTGTTCCAGAAACATATATATAGTCAAAGATGCCAGACAATGCTTAGAATGCGAGCTTTAGCAGGTAATTGAGTTTTTACAGATATCTGTAGCCCTTTCGGCATCTTGCCTGCTTTCTTGCATCTTTGTAGAAACTTAATGTCCGTTTCTATATGTGCAATATTCCTGGATGGGAATGAGAAAATATCAGCCATGATTGAATGGCGGAGCAGGCTCGATGGGCCGAGTGGCCTAATTCTGCTCCTATGTGTCTTATGGTCTTATACCTTGATTTGGAGGCTATGCCTTAGCTATTAGATCCAGTCTGATATCATTTTTACACGAACAGAGACTTTGTGTTAAGAATAGTCCAAAGATGTGCGGGTTAGGTGGATTGGCCATGCTAAATTGCCCGTAGTGTAAGGTTAATGGGGGGATTGTTGGGTTACGGGTATACGGGTTACGTGGGTTTAAGTAGGGTGATCATTGCTCGGCACAACATCGAGGGCCGAAGGGCCTGTTCTGTGCTGTACTGTTCTATGTTCTATGTTCTATGTTCTAATATTATGCTGGACAAGCATAAAGCATATACTTCCAGTGGCTCATAGATGTCTCTGAGCCAGAAAGTCAACATTTAAAAGGTATAACAAATGTTGGCGTTGGACTGGGGTGAGCACAGTAAGAAGTCTTACAACACCAGGTTAAAGTAATTGAGTTTTTACAGATATCTGTAGCCCTTTCGGGATCTTGTCTGCTTTCTTGCATCTTTGTCGAAACTTAATGTCCGTGTCTATATGTGCGATATTCCTGGAGATCCTCTCCACTTTGAGCCGTGTTGTAAGACTTCTTACTGTGCTCACCCCAGTCCAACGCAGGCATCTCCACAACATGGCTACAATGGACGCCGCAAACTGCCGGCTTAAAGTGGAGAGGATAATAGCCTCCAAATCAAGGTAAAAGACCATAAGGCACACAGGAGCAGAATTAGGCCACTCGACCCATCGAGTCTGCTCTGCCATTTTCTCATTCCCATTCTCCTGCCTTCTCCCCATAACCCCTGATCCCCTTATTGATCAAGAACCTCTCTATCTCTGTCTTAAAGACACCCAGTGAATTGGCCTCCACAGCCGTTTCTCATATGATGTGGAGATGCCGGCGTTGGACTGGGGTGAGCACAGTAAGAAGTCTTACAACACCAGGTTAAAGTCCAACAGGTTTGTTTCAAACACTAGCTTTTGGAGCACTGCTCCTTCACCTGAGGAAGGAGCAGTGCTCCAAAAGCTAGTGTTTTAAACAAACCTGTTGGACTTTAACCTGGTGTTGTAAGAATTTTTACTGTTCCTCATATGACAAGGAATCATTCTTGTGAACCTCCTCTGGGCCCTTTCCAAGGCCAGCACATCCTTCCTTAGATACAGGGCCCAAAACTGCTCACAATATTCCAAATGGGGTCTGACCAGAGCCTTATACAGCCTCAGAAGTACATCCCTGGTCTTGTATTCTAGCCCTCTTGACATGAACGCTAGCATTGCATTTGCCTTCTTAACTGCCGACTGAACCTGCACTCCCAAGTCCCTTTGTGCTTCTGATTTCCGAAGCATTTCCCCATTTAGAAAATAGTCTATGCCTAAATTCCTCCTTCCACAGTGCATAACCTCTCACATTGTATTTTTTTTTTTACATAGAATTTACAGTGCAGAAGGAGGCCATTCGGCCCATTAAGTCTGCACCGGCTCCTGGAAAGAGCACCCTACCCAAGGTTAACACCTCCACCCTATCCCCATAACCCAGTAACCCCACCCAACACTAAGGGCAATTTTGGACACTAAGGGCAATTTATCATGTCAAATCCACCAAACTTGCACATCTTTGGACTGTGGGAGGAAACCGGAGCACCCGGAGGAAACCCACGCACACACGGAGAGGATGTGCAGACTCCGCACAGACAGTGACCCAAGCCGGAATCGAACCTGGGACCCTGGAGCTGTGAAGCGATTGTGCTATCCACAATGCTACCGTGCTGCCCACTCTCCTAGCTTGTTCAAATCCTTCTGCAGCCCCCTTGCTTCCCCAATACTACCTGTCCCTCTATAGATTTTTGTGTCATCTGTAAACTTAGCAACAGTGCCTTCAGTTCCTTCCTCCAAATCATTAATGGATATTGTGAAAAGCTGTGGTCCCAGCACAGACCCCTGAGGCACACCACTAGTCACCAGCTGCCATCCTGAAAAAGACCCCTTTATCCCCACTCTCTGCCTTCTGCCAGTCAGCCAATCCTCTATCCATGCCAGGATCTTACCCTTAACACCATGGGCTCTTAACTTATTTAACAGTCTCCGATGCAGCACATTGACAAAGGCCTTCTGGAAATCTAAATAAATCACGTCAACTGGTTCTCCTTTGTCTAACTTCCTTGTTACCTCCTCAAAGAACTCAAAGATTTGTCAGAAATGACCTCCCTTTGACAAAGCCGTGCTGACTCAGTCCTATTTTACCATGCACTTCCAAGTACTTCACAATCTCATCTTTAATGACAGACTCTAAAACTTTACCAATGACCGAAGTCAGGCTAACTGGCCGACAATTTCTCCTGCCTCCCTCCCTTATTAAACAGCGGTGTTACATTAGCTACTTTCCAGTCCTCTGGGACCTTTCCTGCCTCAGTGATTCCTGAAAGATCACCACCAATGCCTCCACAATCTCCTCAGCTATCTCTTTTAGGACCCTGGGGCGTAATCCATCCGGTCCAGGTAACTTATCCACCTTCAGACCTTTCAGTTTCCCCAGAAACATCTCCTTAGTGATGGTCACTGCACTCACCTCTGCCCCCTGATTCTCCTGGAGCTCCGGAATCCCACTGGTGTCTTCCACCGTGAAGACTGATGCAAAGTAACTATTCAGTTCATCTGCCATTTCTTTGATTCCTATTATTACTTTAACTTGGCTACATTTGGGAATGCACAAGAGAGAATTATTTCTGGAATGACTTGACTAGAGTGAGCTTTTATTGAGACACTTCCATTCAGGTTGTTTAAGAAGAAGGGATTTAATTTGTGGTCCAAACATTTAAAAACATGAGATAGCAGCAACACAAATGTCCTGCTCAGAGTAAAGCCTTGTCCCTCAGCCGTACAAAGCCCGACATGGAGAACATAAAGCCAGTTTCACAAAGATTTAGAATTAATCATTTAGCCAGAACTGCCAGTCACAAATGGATTTTTACAGTCACTTCATTTGAAGCCTACTTATGACAATAAGCGATTTTCATTTCATTTTCATTTTATCTGTTTTTTCTCGTGTACATACAAGGACACAGGAAAAACAATTGAAACAAAAATTCCATAATTTTGCTATATATGTAAAAATATTGCAATAGTTTAATTTGAAGACAAAAGACTGATGGTCTCAATGAACAAACAGTATACTATTTTAGCAATAAGCCCAGTATATCTAAAATAACATTGGCTTGTTAGCTGCTCAAGGTGACTGCTGTAAACATTTCTCTGCCAAGAATATCCATCCCCGGCGCTCATATCTCACTTTTAAATTCACACAAATCATTAACTGGATGCCAGCATTGTTTCCCCATCCACCAGTAGGTTTTCCTGCAGAATTGAGGAATTCCCATAGATCTGGGATATGATGGATGCAGTACCTGCCGACATACTTGCTTCATCACATTTACTCATTCACTTCTTTATTGGAGATGGAGTGTGTAAATTGAGAAACTTATCTCCGGTTATCTTTGTTGTTGAATGTAATCCTGAAAAAACTGGTCCAGATTACAGTATGTAAAGTGCACAGAGGCATGACCCCATCAACATTGTGTAATTAGATCACTTCTCCTGATGTGATTAATTCCTCCATCAGCACGTTTTTAAGTAGGTCTGTCTGTGAGTTTACATCTTACTGATATCAAAGTTCATCGTTGTTCCTTTTGGAATTCTTTGAATTCAAAGGGATCCTGAAAAACAAGGGCTCACTCTTAAAAAAAACTGTTGTGCATTGTGGGCGAGTGTTTAGAAACTCTGGTGATATATTATCAGAGTCTAGATATTGAGCTATTAAGGGCTGTTTTCCCAACCTCACTGAAATTTGCTGCATGACTCTAACACTGCACAGTCTGTGACCCTTCCCCCAATATCTGTTAAAAAAAGGCAAAAATTAAGAGAACCTTTGAGGGCAGGTTTTACCCTGCCGAATAACGTCACTGAGTAAGAGCGGTGCTGTGACTCAGTGGTTAGCACTGCTGTCTCACAGGGTGGCACAGCGGTTAGCACTGCTGCCTCTCGGGGCGGCACGGTGGCACAGTGGTTAGCACTGCTGTCTCACGGGGTGGCACAGTGGTTAGCACTGCTGTCTAACAGGGTGGCACAGCGGTTAGCACTGTTGTCTCACAGGGTGGCACAGTGGTTAGCACTGCTGCCTCTCGGGGCGGCACGGTGGCACAGTGGTTAGCACTGCTGCCTCTCGGGGCGGCACGGTGGCACAGGGGTTAGCACTGCTGTCTCTCGGGGCGGCACAGCGGTTAGCACTGCTGTCTCACAGGGTGGCACAGCGGTTAGCACTGCTGTCTCACAGGGTGGCACAGCGGTTAGCACTGCTGTCTCACAGGGTGGCACAGCGGTTAGCACTGCTGTCTCACAGGGTGGCACAGCGGTTAGCACTGCTGTCTCACAGGGTGGCACAGCGGTTAGCACTGCTGTCTCACAAGGTGGCACAGTGGCACAGCGGTTAGCACTGCTGTCTCACAGGGTGGCACAGCGGTTAGCACTGCTGTCTAACAGGGTGGCATAGTGGTTAGCACTGCTGTCTCACAGGGTGGCACAGCGGTTAGCACTGCTGTCTCACAGGGTGGCACAGCGGTTAGCACTGCTGTCTCACGGGGTGGCACAGCGGTTAGCACTGCTGTCTCACGGGGTGGCACAGCGGTTAGCACTGCTGTCTCATGGGGTGGCACAGCGGTTAGCACTGCTGTCTCACAGGGTGGCACAGCGGTTAGCACTGCTGTCTCACGGGGTGGCACAGCGGTTAGCACTGCTGTCTCACGGGGTGGCACAGCGGTTAGCACTGCTGTCTCACAGGGTGGCACAGCGGTTAGCACTGCTGTCTCTCGGGGCGGCACAGCGGTTAGCACTGCTGTCTCTCGGGGCGGCACAGTGGTTAGCACTGCTGTCTCACAGGGTGGCACAGCTGTTAGCACTGCTGTCTCACAGGGTGGCACAGCGGTTAGCACTGCTGTCTCATGGGGTGGCACAGTGGTTAGCACTGCTGTCTCTCGGGGCGGCACAGTGGTTAGCACTGCTGTCTCATGGGGTGGCACAGTGGTTAGCACTGCAGTCTCACGGGGTGGCACAGTGGTTAGCACTGCAGTCTCACGGGGTGGCACAGTGGTTAGCACTGCTGCCTCTCGGGGCGGCACAGTGGTTAGCACTGCAGTCTCACGGGGTGGCACAGTGGTTAGCACTGCAGTCTCACGGGGTGGCACAGTGGTTAGCACTGCAGTCTCACGGGGTGGCACAGTGGTTAGCACTGCTGCCTCTCGGGGTGGCACGATGACACAGCGGTTAGCACTGCTGTCTCTCGGGCAGCACTGTGGCACAGTGGTTAGCACTGCAGTCTCACGGGGTGGCACGGTGACACAGCGGTTAGCACTGCTGTCTCTCGGGCAGCACGGTTACACAGTGGTTAGCATTGCAGTCTCACAGGGTGGCACGGTGGCACAGCAGTTAGCACTGCAGTCTCACGGGGTGGCACGGTGGTACAGCAGTTGGCACTGCCAACACGGAGTAGCATGGTGGCACAGTGGTTAATCACTGACAGTAAGTTCCAAAGTTGAACACAGGTTGGATTGTGGCTCGCTTTACTCCCAAAACACAGCAGAACTTTATTCTGGATACCGATTCTTACGGAATAGAAATGGGAGGTTAAATATCCAGGTTCCCACCTCCTCCGATAGTTTAGTGTAATGATGAAGCACAAAGAATTCGATGGACCCAGCTTCAAAACGCGGTGTGATTGGGAAAAGGTGGGTGCGGGTCTGACTGAGGGTTCTGTGCTGGGGAAGTGACACATTATCAGAGGTGCTGTCCTCAAGTGAAAGTCTAAACTCAGATTATATCTGTCTGCCTCTGATGTAGCCCAGTGTCAATCACCAAAAACAGGGTGAACTGATCATTCACATCATTACCTTTTACAGGTCATGAATGTTCACTCTGTGATCACACCTCAAGGTAGTTTATTGTATAGGGAGCACTTTGGGACATGGCTAAGAGGCATATTAGGATGCTACATAATGCCTGTTCTTTCGTGAGTTCAGCTAGGGTTCAGCTGGGAAACATGAAAGATCAGAGTCCCTGCTCGAGAGAGAGAGCTGCTGCTGCTGACGGGGGATGAGTATTGCAAAGAAGATGGGACTGAATTGTGATGCCCCCAAAGTGGAATAGCCCACTAACACGCAGTCTCTGGACTCGCACACTAACACAAACAACTTGGGCAAGGTAGTGAATGTCTTTGGGGACATCCCCCTACATGCATAACCATTCTGCAGAGGCACTCCATAAAGACAAGTTGTTGGTGTAGGGCTAATCTTGCAGCTTCACATTGAATGATTGCTCTGGGATCTGCTCAATCCTGCAGGATCTTCGTCCCTGCTCCCAAACATCACTGATCCCAACTTAGAAATTAGCCTTAACCTCACAATCCAATGTCTTTGTTACTTAGAATCTCTATTCCCTGATGAATAGGAGATTTGACTGAAGAACAGAGGGTAATGGAGTAACCCTGGTGGTCACAGTGTTGCTTCTCTGATAGGTGGAAACATTGCCTAAAAGCCAAGTCACAGGTTATTGTTTGAAAAGGCTGCATATTAACAGTGAATTAAATAGTGCACTTACACTGTCAGGGTAGAGGACAGGCAGGGGCAATAACAGGAGAGGGATCAAGATGACCAGTAGAAGTTTGCGTGCCCTCCAGATGCTCCACAACATGCCCATGGTGCTGACTCCAATTCCTGCTCTTAACGGCTGCTGGCTTTTCTCATTGGCCACCGGGATGAATGTTGCTGCCTGGCCTGTGGGAGAGGGTTAGGAGAGAGGGGAGGAATGTCCTGCAGACAGCCCCTGTGCTGGAGGTGGACGCACCTGCCCAGATCCGGGTGGCTGAGTTTGCACAGCTCCTGATTTTGAAGCTGGTGCCCAGGGTCGCTGCCAATTCCTGCACGTCCAAGTGTTGCTGGGCAGAGCGAGTGAGCAAGGTGCAGTGTGAGGCTGGGGGCACACAGTCCCGGGGCAGCAGCAGACAGCGATATGGAGGTGAGCAGCTCTGTCCCGGGCTATCCTCCACCCCCCTTCCCTGTCTCCAAACTTCTGCCAAAACTTCGGCCAAACTTTGACTTTCCTCCAACAAGAAAAGTTCATTTCAGCCTTGTCAGGAGCTGCCAGATCCCCGCCAATCAGAGCATGACAAACACCTCCCCCTGCCAATCAGATTGCAGGGCCACGCCCACTGGGAAAGGGGGCGTGTCCCGTGTTGCCCCTCCTCCTGAGATCGCCGGGGATTTGCTCCAAAGCCAGGGAGTAGGGGTCAATACACCCCCCTCACCTTCAGCATTGTCTCTCCCTTCCTCACATTGGCCTGTCTGAGCTTCCCTGGGAATTTAACCCAGCAGAGTGGGATTTAACTGGCCATCAGGCACACATTGAGAAGGATGGGTTAACATTTCCAGTCTCTCACTTCTTCACAACTCTGAGTCAGCTCAAACATTAACTCTGTTACTCTCTCCACCCAGGCTGACAGACATACTGAGATTTTCCAGATTTTCCTTTTTTATATCAGGTTTCCAGCAACTATAATAATAATTATAATAAGAATCTTTATAATAATAATAATCTTTATTGTCACAAGTAGGCTTACATTAACACTGCAATGAAGTTACTGTGAAAATCCCCTAGTTGTCACATTCCAGCACCTGTTCGGGTACACAGAGGGAGAATTCAGAATGTCCAATTCACCTAACAGCACATCTTCCAGGACTTGTGGGAGGAAATTGGAGCCAGGACTCTCTGAGTCTCCACGCCAAAATCATGCTCGTCACTGGGCGGAAAATCCGCGATCGGGTCTGACGCCCTCCCACAATTCTCCGCGGACTGGAGAATCACCGGCAGTCGCGCAAACATGGTCGACACGGCGCTGGTTGGGGGCAATTGAAAGAGGCCCCCGCGGTGATTCTCCGCCAGCAGCTGGCTGAGTTCCTGCCGGTGTGGTTCTAACATGGTTCCACCCGGCGGGCACTCGGAGTGGCGGCTGCCATGGCCACCCTGGTGGGAGGCTGGTGGTTCCGTCACCATGGGGGTCCTCCAGGTTGGGCAGAGTTCCGATCGAGGGCCACCGATTGGCAGGAACGCGTGATCTGGGTGGGGGGGGCCTATATTGTAGGGGCCAGCTTGTGTGGGTCCACCATGCTGCGTGGAACTGCCGTGTGCAAGCGTGGACCCGCAGCTCGAATGCACGGCCCCGAATAGGCAGACAGAGCCACTCCTGCGCCCGGCTCACCCCCTCCAGGTAAGTGAGCCAAGGACTTGTGGGAGGAAACTTGTTGATACCGTCGTCAAACGTTCCGGTGTTTACATCGGCGTCAACACTTAGCCACCTTTTCGGACAATCCCGGCCCGGAGAACTTGGAGGAAACCTACACAGACACGGGGAGAATGTGCAGACTCCGTACAGACAGTGACCCAAGCCAGGAATCCAATGTGGAACACTGGAGATGTGAAGCATCAGTGCTAACCACTGTGCTACCATGGCGACGTGTTTTGACGGGATGGGCATGTATCTCTCTTCAAAGGACAAGGCTCAGGGTGACCTTCAGAAGCTCCTGAAAATGATACAAGCTTTTGAAAGAGTGGATACAGAGAGACACCATCAACATAATTGGGTGGGGTTCTCCGACCCCCCCCCCCAGGTCCGGGTCGGGCAATTGCCAGGGGGCAGCATGAATCCCGCCCCCGCTGGCTGCCAAATTGTCCGGCGCTGGGGATTTGACGGGGGTGGGAATCACGCCGCGCCGGTTGGCGGCTGCTAGCAGCGGCCCCTCCCCCCGGCGATTCTCCGGCCCGCGATGGGCCGAGTGGCTGCCCGGTTTAGGTTGGTCCCACTGACGTAAATTACAACAGGTTTTTACTGGCGGGACCTGGCTGCGGAGCGCGGCCTCCGGTGTCATCGGGAGGGGGCGCGGGGGTATCTGGTCCTGGGGGGTGCCCCCATGATGGACTGGCCCGCCATTGCGGCCCACCAATCCGCGGGCGGGCCTGTGCCGTGGGGGCACGCTATTCCTTTGCGACGTCCGCTGTAACAGTCCGCGATGGCCGACGCGGAGATGAACACCCCCTGCGAATGCGCTGAGATGATGCCAGTATACGCTGGCGCTCCCGCGTATGCGCCAACTCGCGCCGGCCAGCAGAGGCCCTTCGCCGCCGGTTGGCGTGGCGCCAAGCCCCTTACGCGCCAGCCGGCGCTGCGCAAAGCACTCCGGGGTGGGCCTAGCCCTTGAAGATTCAGAGGATTCCATACCTTCCCGGCGGCCCGACGCCGGAGAGGTTCACGCCACTCCCTCGCGCCGGAGTTTCCCGCCCTACGCCACTCCCTCGCGCCGGAGTTGCCCGCCCCACCAGTTCGCGGAGAATCCTGGCCAAGATATCACAAGATGTCTCCTTTAAATCTGGATGTGTAGCGGACGCTAAGATATTGGCACGCTGTTTCGACCTTGGGCTAGATTCTCCGATCCTGCGGCGCCACCCCCGTACCGATCCTCCGTCTGGTGGGGGGCTAGAAGCCACGCAGCGTAAAGCCCCCCAAGGCTTTACCTGCGGATATGGCCAGCGAAAGGCCAGGTCCGTGGCCTCGCATGCAAACAGCGGCAGCCTATGGCGGCCAAGCTGTGCAACTTGGCGATGACCATGCGGACCCGGCTTTCCAAATACTGCCCCCCTGTGACCAGCCTCACCAACCCCCCCCCCCCCCCCCCATCAGTCCCCCAATACCCCGCCGAAGGCCCTCCTGCCAGTGGAATGGCTCCCCCCCCCCGCCCCTGACTGGCGGCGTGGACTCAGTCTGCAGCCACCATGCGAGATCCCAGAACGGCGTGAGTCCCACGCTTTCGGGGACAGGGCCCATCGGGGGTGGAGCATCGGGGGAGGGCCTCAGGTGACGCACGTATTACGCCGTTTTTGATAGGGCGGAGCGTAGCAAAAACGGCACAGCCCCTTTTCCGGCATAAACAAGAATTCTCTGGCCGATTGCCGAATGCGATTTCGGAGTCAGCAATCGGTGAATCCAGGCCCCTGTATTCCTGGTATAATATCTGATGATTGCACTGGCTTTGTGAAACGGTGCCAACTATTCTCTAATGTACATGACCTCTTGACATTATTCGTTCCCCATTGGCCGCGACCAGCCCTGATGTTGTTACCTCTCAGGATGCGGAGAGGGCTTTTAACTGGATGCAGTGGGATTATTTGTTTACAATTTTGGATAAATTTGGGTTTGGCTCAAAATCTATTTCCTGGATTTGCCTTCTATATATCTCCTCCACCACACGTGTGCACGGAAACTCTCTCTCCTCGGGGTACTTCCCTCTATCCAGAGGAACGCATCAACAGTTCCCTTTGTCTCCACTCTCCGTTACCCGGCGATAGAACCCCTGTCTATAGCCTTAAAGTGGTCACTGCTGTTACAGGGTATCCACTGAGCTGACGTGTAGCCCCTGCTGCCCTTTTATGTCTCTGTTGATGACACAATGAATATTGGCAGCACCAATGGCTCATTTTCTGGCTGTATATAAAATATCAAGAAAAGTGTTTCCCAATCAACCCTAATGTCAGACGGACAGCACTAGGATAGTTGCTTCTTTCCTTGGCTGACAGGATTCAATGTAAACTGGACAGTCTTGCTTCTTTTTCAATGTCTCGCTATCTTTTTAACAAAATTATTCTTTGTTTAGGTAATAAGTTGATGTCAACATTTATCTGGGCAGGCAGGACTCCCAGAGCCCATAGAGCGGTACTTCATAGCGGGAAACGGAACGATGGGCTTGCATTGCCTCACGTGGACAATATCCAGACTTGGGCTGACATGTGACATTCGCACCACACAAGTGCCAGGCAAAGACCATCTCCAATAAGAGGGAGTCAAATCATCGCCCCCTTGACATTTGATGGTATTAACCATCAACATCCTGGGGGTTACCATTGATCAGAAGCTGAACTGGACTAGCCACATTACTACTGTGGCTACCAGGGCAGGTCAAAGGCTTGGAATCCTACAGCATGTAGCTCACCTCGCGACCCCCCAAAGCCTGTCCACCATCTACAAGGCACAAGTCAGGAGTGTGATGGAATACTCTCCGTTTGCCTGGATGAGTGCAGCTCCAACAACACTCAAGAAGCTCAACACCATCCAGGACAAAGCAGCCCCGCTTGATTGCTCCTCCTTCCACAAACATTCAAACCCTCCACCACCGACGAATAGTGGCAGCCGTGTGTACCATCTACAAGATGCACTGAAGTAACTCACCAAGGCTCCTCAGACAGCACCTTCCAAACCCACAACCACTGCCATCTAGAAGGACAAGGGTAGCAGATACCTGGGAACCCCACCACCTGGAGGTTCCCCTCCAAGTCACTCACTATCCTGCTTGGAAATATATCGCCGTTCCTTCACTGTCACTGGGGCAACATTTTGGAACTCACTCCCTAACAGCACAGTGGGTGTACCTACATCTCAAAGACTGCAGCGGTTCAAGTAGGCAACTGGCCACCACCTTCTCAAGGGCAATTAGGGATGGGCAACAAATGCTGGCCCAGCCCAGTGAAGCCCACATCCGGTAATAAACATACCTTACTATATTGAGTTGCCAATATTTAAAAGGTTTTAACATGGTGTCACCATCCAGCTGAAAACTGGTGTCCTATGGAAGCGCATTCCTGCTGCTCATCCTCTCTTCCCACCTTAACCTGTGCCCTCCCGTCCGGATCTCCTTCTAAATACACATCAAACTCCATACAGATTTTCACTTAAAAAATCTGGAAACTATTTTCTCAACATTTTAAACTCATAGCTCCTTCGCTTGAGGGCTATTTGTAACAATCACCTCTTCTTGCCTTCTATGCAGGTCTCGCCGTTTGGCTTGTGGAGGGAGACAGGACATGAGTGTTTTACTGATATATTTGTAGATGGGTCCTTTGCCAGCTGTAACAAGCTTGCAGCCAAATTTAACCCACCTCAATCGAATCTTCAGTTTTGCCTGGAGTTTTGTTCACTTTCTTTGCTGATCCTTTCCTTAGCTACCCCTGAACATATTATTCCATCTCTCTCTCAAACCCGTGGAGGTTTTATGTCAAGATTCTCTATCCCATGCTATGCCCTGGTCCCTCCCCTCTTCACAAGATGAGAAATGACTGGGAATCGGAACGTGGCGTGAACGTGCGGAGGATTGGTGGGATGGGCCCTTCTGAGGGTCAAATCCACATCCCCCTTTGCTCGATTAAGCTTAATTCAATTTAAAGTTTTGAACAAAATTCATTTAATTAATGCCAAAATAAGCAAGTTTTTATTCAATACAAACAACAAATGTGACAGGTGATCCCTTACCCCCCCCCCCCCCCCCCCCCCACCCTCCGGCAGACCCTACCCACATGTTGTGGTCGTGCTCAAAGTTGCCCCTGGTTTTTGGTCATCCTTCTTTGACACTATTTCCAAAGTTTTAGATAGCTGCAATCATGTTTCAAAAGTAATTCTAATTTGAAAGAGAACAAAGCTTTTGGGAGCCAGGGTGCAATTAAAGCATCATAAAAGCTTGGTCGAATGGTATGTTGTTTTGATTACGGGGATTCCCTGTGGAGTCAATTAGATTTCAGCTGGTAAGATATTGTCATTATTGGGTGGTACAAAGGTATCAGGCATTTCGCAGCGAGAGCAGGTCAGAGGAGGTCTAGCTGAAGCTGTGACCAGAAGACAAGCAGTTTTCTCCCTACAATTCAGTTAAATATATGTCTGCAGACAGAAGAGCAGTGTGGTTGGAAAGGTGAACAATCCAGCTGAAACAGCTTCTGAAGATATACAGCCAGAGTTTCTGCATGGGTCTGACAGGAGTCAGATCTTTTCTTTAGAGCTGTGTCCAGAGATCTCTCTTTCTCAAAGAACATCTCTCTATAGCAGGTATTCCGATGTGCCACTGGTAGTTACAGTGGATTGAGAGCTGAGATGATATTTTTCCTTGCTGTAAGTGGGAATAAAGATAGCAGTTAAGGATGATTGTATTCACTGTATTGAGTAGTATTGTTTAAGGAGTAATTGCAAGTTATTTAGGGGTATGATGTGAAGGATTTTAATACTGTTAGTAATAACATTTGTTTTAATAAACCATATCCTATTTCTTCATGTAATTTCCTGGAGTGAGGTATACCTCCCTCACAGTCTACAAAATTAAAACAATATATTGTGGTTTCTGTCCTATATCTGAGTCACTGTTGTGTCTGGTCTGGGATTGTAATAACAGGGAGCAAAGTGAATATTGTTAATACATTTAACGGGAAACTAGACAGGCATGTCAGGAAAGAGTTAATGTTCCCTCGTACTTATATTGGAATTGTCTCAATTGTTCAATAGACTTAACTTATTGTTTAATAGACAACACCAAATATAAAGGGGATACAGGTGGCACTGTGGTGTTGTTGGAGAAGTGATTACTGAACACAGTAAACTTGGAGTTCAAGAGGTCAGGACATGCTTTGTAGTTCCCATTATAAAGTTTTTAAAAATAAATTTAGAGTACCCAATTATTTTTTTCCAATAAAGGGGCAATGCACCTACCCTGCACATCTTTGGGTCGTGGGGGTGAGACCCACACAGACACGGGGAGAATGTGCAAACTCCACACGGACAGTGACCCAGAGCCGGATTGAACCTGGGTCCTCGGCGCCGTGAGGCACTCCCGTTATAAAGTTACCTGTGGTAAACACCACAGGTAACACACTACAGGTACCACAGTAAATCCCAGCCTGCTGGCTCCTCCCAGCAGGCCCTGTATAAAAGTGTATGCTCTCCTGCGCTGCTCCCATTCTGGTTCCAGCTGCAGGAGGCACAACATCTTGTGCAATAAAGCCTCAATAGCTTCACCATTTTCGTTTTGTGGTTATTGATGGTGCATCATTACCACCAGAGTTAACAACTCACATGATGGAGAAGGGAATATGTTGCTATTGGTAGATTTTGATGAAGAAATATGGGAGGAGGTTAGAGTGGAGGGCAAACACCAGCATGCAGTGATAGGGTAGAGTGGCCTGTTTCTGTGATCTTTATTCTATGTGACCTTATTAACTGGGAAGTTTAGTCCAAAGCCAGACTATAATTACTATGGTGGTAACCATAGATATATCAATCCCATCAGCATGTATAGAATCTATAGAATCTGCAGAAGGCCATTCAGTCCATTGAGTCTGCATTGACCCTCTGAAAGAGCACCCAACCTAAACCCACTGACCCGCCCTGCTGATGTTCGGACCATGTACCTCTCAGCCTACTCCGTAACATTGACTGTCCCCTTTCTAATTGGCTGCTGCCCTCCCAGTCACATCACACCCAGGAGGAAGAGGGAGAGCAATACCAGACCCCAAAGAAGAAACCGATCATGTGATCTGACATTTGCAGACAGATCTGCTACTGCGCACACCTTGAACTTTATTCTGAAGTCTGAACTCAGTGAGTCACCAGGCATGGTGGGAGTCTGCAGTCAGTTCAGAGAGAAAGGATAACTCATGGAGGGAGGGGTGACAGACGGGAGACACAGATGAAGACTTTGATGGGGAACCGTACAGGAGAACATTGATGAGGATGCACCCCGAGATGTTCGCCGGAATTCTCTGACCGTTGGAATTTCTTTTCCCGCTGGCAGTGCACTCGTGCCTGTGGGTTTCCCAGTGCTATGGTGTGGCTTCAATGGAAATCCCATTGACAAGCGATGGGAAGATAGAATCCCGTTGCCAGCGAACGGTGCGCCATCGAGAAACACACGGCTGGGGGAACTGGAGAATTCAGCCCTTTGGTGCATTGGCAGGTGTGGTGGAATGATTTGCATAGCTGTCTGCCATTGGTGCAGAACACCGTCTTACCATTGGCCCTGGTCGGTCATGTGCCTCTCGACCGATTGGTTGAGACCAGTCATGTGACGGGTCTCCGATTGGTCAAGAGGCTGAGTTAACCACGCCTCCATACTGAGGTATAAATAGCCAGAACGCCTGGCAGTCGTCCATTTACTGTAGTTGACCGCAGGGCTAACTTCTAGCTTATTAAAGCCTAACTTTTGTACAGCAACTCGTCTCGCGTTCGATTGATGGTTCATCAGCAGGTCCATCAGACAACATGCTGACACTGACAAGGAGCATTGAGGAGTCCAGCTCCAACCCCCAATGGACTGCATTGTGCAGAGATTTCTCTGTCTGCTTCATCTCCCTGTCAGGCTGTGGACTGAGAGGCAGCTCCAAAACATAATGGAGTCTTTGTAAGGACAGGTCACTAAATCTTCTGCTTTCCCAGTGAGACTGCAACAATGCTCACTGACAATTCCAGGAACTCAGCACAACACCTCCAGAAACACTTGAGACCTTGCACAAACATTGAAATAACAGAAAATCTAAACCATCCTACCTGGAAGTTAGATTGCTCCCTCTTTAAATAAAGCCGGTGGGGGAACTTTCTTGAATTGAATGCATGGACTTTGGAGAATGGATCTGCACAGTCCAAGTTTGTGGGTCAACTCAACAGGAATGGCTGTTTAACGTCATGATGGTGTCTGGTCAGTTGGTGTATCTCAGCAGGCGCATCGTCCAGCATGGGGCACTTTGTGGGCCACATCTGAAGCCATAGGCAGCATTGCTGTTCATTGCTTGGAGGGCCTCCATCTTTCAGCTGTGTCATAGAGTCAAATTTCTCTGTCGATGCGAACCTGATGTTTTAGTTCTTTATTCACAAACAGATCTTCTCCAGGACATATATCATTAGTACACGATCCCCATCACCATTTTCAAAATGATATGATACTTCAAGATGACAGAGCACAGCATGGGAATCTTGATAAAGGCAGAAAATGCTGGAAATACTTTTTTGACAGAGCTCGCCAAGCTGAAACATTAACTCTGTTTCTTTCTCTCGATGACCTTCTGAATACTTCCAGCAGTTTCTTTTCTGATATCCAGCAGCTGAGTATTTTGTTTTCCTATGGGAATCTTGATGCTGGATGATGACTTCCACGAACATCCAACCAAAAACTAAGTATTGAGCTGAAATAAAACATTATTATCACGAATCCCTGCTTTCTGGCAGTTTGGTTATTTACACTTTGTTTCTTTGCACTATCTAGAGCTTGGTTTCAGTTCCTGTTATTGAATCACCAAAGATGATGGTTTACTCTGAGCTAAATCATCAAACATTTTGGCTGAAGGAGGAAAGATAGTTTATGACAAAACCAAAGTATCGTACACACCCCTGTCAGCATCAACGGGGCCGAGGTGGAGATGGTTAGCAGTTTCAAATTCCTAGGGGTGCACATCTCCAAAAATCTGTCCTGGTCCACCAACATCGACGCTACGACCAAGAAAGCACAACAACGCCTATACTTCCTCAGAAAGCTAAAGAAATACGGCAAGTCCACATTGATTGCACGTGCACCATAGAAAGCATCCTATCTGGCTGCATCACAGCCTGGTAGGGCAACTGCTCGGCCCAAGACCGTAAGAATCTACAGAGAATCGTGAACACAGCCCAGTCCATCACATGAACCTGCCTCCCATCCATGGACTCCATCTACACCTCCTGCTGCCTGGGGAAAGCGGGCAGCATAATCAAAGACCCCTCCCATCCGGCTTACTCACTATTCCAACTTCTTCCATTGGGCAGGAGATACAAAAGTCTGAGAACACGCACGAACAGACTCAAAAACAGCTTCTTCCCTGCTGTTAGCAGACTCCTGAATGACCTTCTTATGGACTAAACTGATCTCTCCACACATCTTCTCTACTGAGTAGTACTGAACTCCCTATGCTCACCTGTGTCGATGTATTTACATTGTGTATTTATCGTATGTCCGATATCTTTTCATGTGTGGAACGATCTGTCTGGACTGTACGCAGAACAACACTTTTCACTGTACCTCGGTCGGTACACGTGACAATAAATCCAATCCAAAATGTGAATATCATCGTACTTTCCTGGTAGAACAATTTGAAATGTTTTTGTAATGCTTCTTTCAGAGGTTTTATGCATAAAGTATATTTTTGGAAAAGAAGATTCCATGCTACTATTTCAAGAAGAGTAGAGTTGCCCTGGCTGCTATTTACCCCTCAGCTCAAGCAACTCAAAATAAAAACAGACTATTTAGTCATTTGTCTCATAGCTGTTTATGAATATTGCTGCGTACACATTTTCTGCTTTGTTTTGTGGATTTGTAACAGATGCGTACACGCAAATGTGCCTAATGCCTGTCTAGCACCACGAGACCTGACAATTTAAGGGTCTACATACACACAAAATTTTTATTTATCGGCAAGTAAGTCAGAATAGAACTTTGTTGTGCAAGACCAGTACCTCAGCAATACTTTGTCCTTCTGAGAGTTATTATCAACTGAACATACCGACAAAGGTTTTTATATAAATGTTCTGGAATTTTTTTGCAAATTCACATTGCTACTTAAGTAGATGGAAGGAGAGAATCTAATTATTGGTGGCAGAGTTTGCATCAACCAATGATCTTTATTCTACAAAACCCAGAAGATCTGTCTAACTGTTTGTGTTCTTTGGGGAATGCAAGTTCAATCCATCTATTGGAATAATATTCAACACCTGTTACTGAACTGGAAAAATGTCTAACCTCAGTGGCTGGATTTGGGAAATTATCCAATGATATACGGTTGAGAAAGAGAATGATCAATTCTTTTTGGCTTAAAAGTAAAATGTCAGTTTCTTGATGTTCTAATACGGAGGCCAATCCAATCACTGAACTCTTTGATAGAGGGGCCTCTAGTTTTTGTTAAAGTATCTACTAGGGATGGGTCTTGCTGCAAGATATGGAGCTGTGATAGTATTTGGTTTTATCCCTGTGTAACTTTAATTATTCTAATTGAAAATGAAAATCACTTATTGTCACGAGTAGGCTTCAATGAAGTTACTGTGAAAAGCCCCTAGTCACCACATTCCAGCACCTGTTCAGGGAGGCTGGTATGGGAATTGAACCGTGCTGCTGGCCTGCCTTAGTCTGCTTTAAAAGCCAGCGATTTAGCCCAGTGCGCTAAACCAGCCCCTGTTATGACACCTGTTGATTTTTGTTTTTTTTAAATAATTTTTATTGAAGAAATTTTTCAAAATACAAACATTTTAACCCCCCCTACATTTAAATTTAAATTATATCAAAACAGAGTCAAACCCCCCTACTTAACAAAAAGTCCCCCCCACCCCCTACTCGCGCGTCCCCCCCACCGCCCCCCCCCCCCCCCCCCCCCCCCGCCGGCGAACCGACAGTCAGACCAACTTATCATTTCTGGCAGTGTCCTCGGGCAGGCCCTGCCCGTGCCACCACCGCTACCGTACTTCCTTCGTTGTTGTCCCCCCTCCCCCCCCCCCTCCCTCCCGCCCTCCCCTCCCCTCCCGGGTTGCTGCTGTCACGACCTCAGTTTCTATCTCTGATCTAAGAGGTCCAGGAAGGGTTGCCATCGCCTGAAAAACCCCTGCACCGACCCTCTCAGGGCGAATTTGATTCTTTCCAATTGGATGAAGTTTGCCATGTCGCTTAACCAGGTGTTAACACTTGGAGGCCTTGCATCCCTCCACTGAATCAAGATCCTCCTCCGAGCCACCAAGGACGCAAAGGCTAATATTCCAGCCTCCCTCGCCTCCTGTACCCCCGGCTCCACCCCAACCCCGAAGATCGCAAGTCCCCATCCTGGCTTGACCCTGGACCCCACCACTCTCGACACCGTCCCTGCCACCCCCTTCCAGAACTCCTCCAGTGCCGGACATGCCCAAAACATGTGTGCATGATTCGCAGGGCACACCTGTTGATTTTTAATTAACTAACTTGGCAGCTGCCTTTTTCCAGGCTATGAGTTAAGACTTGAGCCTACAGAAGAGCATGCTAGAGGGTTGTGTTTAGACGAGGATGATGTGATAAATACAGTAATTCCTCCACCATTAGGACACTGCCCATTAATACAGAATGTAAATGTCTCCTAGTCTTGAGATTTTGATTTGATTGCCTGGCCATTAACAATTCCTGTTGATGCAGGGATCCGATCTGCGTCACCTGCTCTGGCCCCATTTCTGTTGCCATTGTAGTAATTTGGAACTGCTGAGAAATGTTCCACTGTCAAAATATCAGATTATTCAGCAAAATAATGCACTCATGTGGAAAACGTTGCTATTTTGCTCATTTACCTAAACATTGATGTACTCTAGTTTCTGATGCTCTCATCAGAAATGAGTTTCTGATGCTCATTTGGCCCTCATCTCAATCTGGCCACTGGCTGGCATCCAACTCACTTCAATGGGAGTCATTGGTATTAGTGCAACAAAATCACAAAAGTTCAGTTCACAACTTGTCAGAGTAGTACAGTGCGTGATACATTAGGGGTGGCACAGTGGTTAGCACTGCTGCCTCACCATGCCAGGGACCTGGGTTCGATTCCAACGTCGGGTGACTGTGCAAAGCCTGCACATTCTCCCCGTGTCTGCGTGGGTTTCCTCCGGAGGCTCCAGTTTTCTCCCACAGCCCAAAGATGTGCAGTTTAGGCAGATTGGTCATGCTGAATTGGCCCTTACTATCCAGGGATGCGCAGGTTAGGTGGGGTATGGGGCAGTGGGGCAAGGCAGAATGCCCTTTCAGAGGGTCAGTGCAGACCCGATGGGCCGAATGGCCTCCCTCTACACTGTGGTGATTCTATGATTCTACATGCATCCGTTTTCAGCAAAAAGTGAGATTGGCAAAGGGGAGGACATTTTGAGCTGTATGCTTTTGGAAACTTTGAGGGCGGGATAAACCTTTAAAGCTTTTCTTTTGACTTCTGATTTGGACAATCCTGGATGTTCCATTGACTGAGGGACTGACACCAAGATCCTTCTGCCTCAGCCGAGAGATTCCAGAGAATGTTATAGGATTTCCAGTGACATTTCCTTTGACATTATAAAGGGTGGGGAGGAGGGATTGCAGGGTGAGATGGCGAGTGAAATTGACCATGCAGCGGGTATACCCTTCATGTTAACATCTCCCACCCAACCCCCAAAAACGGGTCACAGAAATCAAATGGAAACCTGGGAGGAACTTCCTGATCAAACAATGTATATCCAACTGTGTTGGCCCTGACAACTTTGGGATGTGAAAATTATGACTGTATTCAATATTTAGATCACTGGGTCCTTTCAAGCAATAATGAGGAGCTGTAATATTACCCATGGTGCTATCTGGTCAGATATTTGCCAGATTCCTGCTAAATTCATCTAATTTGACATCATTGCAAGGCAATATGACAGGCACATACTGTTTGAAGGTATTCCTGGCTTCTTCGAAATGTCAGTTTAATAGGTGACATGTAGCACTGTGAGATATAATCTCAACATCCTTTTTAAAAAATAAATTTAGATTACCCAATTATTTTTTTCCAATTAATGTGTAATTTAGCATGGCCAATCCACCAACCCTGCACATCTTTGGGTTGTGGGGGTGAGACCCACGCAGACACGGGGAGAATGTGGAAACTCCACACGGACAGTGACCCAGAGCCAGGATCAAACCGGGGTCCTCAGCGCCATGAGGCAGCAGTGCTAACCACTGCGCCACCGTACTGCCCTTATCTCAACATCCTGAACTCAAAGGATTAACACTAAAACAATGTCTTGCTGTCTGAGGATACGAGGTCTTTGGAATTTTGGGCTCCAAACAGTCCAGAATCTCAAGCAAATATCTAAATAAGTATGGAAATTCACAGGAAGCCAGAAAATTCACACATCTCTTTGTTTAAGGATCAAGAACAAAAATCTAACATTCACGTTGATTTATTTTCTATTTCACCATGGACAGAAGAACCATCGAAACGCAATGTGTGAGAAAAATTTGCAAGGAATCCCATCAATCCACCATTGTATGATGATGTTTTTTCATCCAAACTAAACAGGGTGAACTTCAAACTGTTTTTAAACTTGTACCAATCACATGTTGAGCACAGACATAAATACCTGTCTGCTTTTAAATCATCAAAAGAGAGACAGAGTTCCATCAAAATCCATCACAGAATCAATCATACCAGCTGCAGCCAAGGTAATAAACAACGATACCTTGAAAGTCTTACAGCACCGGGAATCTGTGTGAGGTCCTCTGAAAGTATCTGGAGGTATTACTGAAGGGTCTGGATAAGAGGAGCCAAGGCACGCATTTATGTGGAGCCAGAGGCCTGATGTGTTGGGCAGGCTGGGTCGATGTGGACTGCGTTTAATGCAGTGTAGCGAGAGACAGACTTCCAACACTTGATGAGATGCAACACAATTTTATTTAACATCTAACTATTTTACATGATCAACTGTGGGTTGACACTATGCTGACTTGACTGGAGACCTGAGGCTAGCCTGGCCAGACTAACTGACTACCACATGGTGTTTGCCCTGGCCATGCTCACGAGCTCTGACTGTCTCAGAGGCTGGATCCCGAGAGAGTGGGAAAACTGGTGCCCTCTGGCTTTATAGTGGTCGTGTCCTGTCTAGTGATTGGCTGCTGTGTTCTGTGTGTTCATTGGTCATCCTGTGTGTCAATCACTGCCTGTCTGCACTCCATCATATACATGGATGTATATTATGACATCTCCCCCCTTTGTTTTTTGAAGTTTGTGTTCAGATAATAAATATTAAGGTGCACGTGCTTGAAGATGTGTATATGAACATGACTATATACAGGATATGTTAAAATGGACTTATATACATAGGAAGGTTTCGCTAGTGCAGATATAGGGCAGATGAAATGGTAAAAAACAATATTTACAGATGTCAAAACGATGAGGTAACAAAGTTGTGTAAACATTGAGGGCCGAAGGGCCTGTTCTGTGCTGTACTGTTCTATGTTCTAAAGTTGTGTAAACATTCAGTCTATAGGTTTAGTCTCTATGGTGGGCGACGAATTCTGGTTGACCGTCTCAAGGGTGGAGCAGGGGCCGCCTGCACTTGGATGGGCGGGACCGCAGCCAATGCGATGGTCGCAGAGGTCGGCAGGATTGCTGGTAGATCAGTGGAAGAATGCTTGGTCTGACGTGGAAGGTGTCGAGATTGGATTAGGAAATGAGGTTCACTGATGTGCCGGTGTCCAGCTTGAAACAGATGCCGGCCATGTTAACTGTGAGGACAGCACACCACTCATCGTCAGGATCAACGCTTAGGATTAGAGATGTTTCACCATCTTTGAGAAAGGCAGCGCATGCTTAGTCATGATGCCCACCCGGAATGGGGATTTGAGGCACTCGGCGTCAGGATCTGTTGGGCTGTTGGGGTCGAAGTCTGTCACGGCCTGCTGTATGGAACGGATGCTTCTGCGCCGTGGCTGGGATCGCTGGATGTTGGGCAGTGGAGCAGATCTGCAAAGGGCTGCGTAGTGGCCAAGCTTTCCACACTGGAGACAGCGTTGTGATTTTGCCAGATATTGCCGCTTTCAATGGGCGGTCCCAGAATTCAGACACATCATGACGCCAACGTCAGCGCATTCCATGCGCCAACGCGCATGCGCAGTGCGGTTGAATGACGTACGCACCTGCGCAGGCTGGCCGTCGGTCTCGCCGTCCCCTTAATCGTGGTGCGCATGCACTGGAGCCTGGGAAAAACGCGCGAAATGGCCACTCTCATCAAGACTGGCCCTGCATTTGTGCGATGGCCTGCACCCGTTCTGCCTCGTGGGGGTTTAGCTTTGCCGTTTCTGCTGCCCTGATGTGGGATTACCGGATGTTAGCGTGCTCGTGGAGAACGCACGTTTCGATGGCGATGGTGAGGGTGAGCTGCTTGACTTTCAGGAGCTGCTGGCGAAGGGAATCGGAGTGGACCCCGAAAACGATCTGATCCCGGATCATGGAATCAGTTGTGGAGTCAGAGTGACGTGACTGCGCGAGGAGGTGGAGATGGGTCAAAAAGGACTGAAAAGGTTCATCCTTACCCTGAAGCCTCTGCTGGAAAACGTACCGTTCAAAGCTCTCATTGACCTCAATGTCGCAGTGGCTGTCGAACTTCAGCAGGACTGTTTTAAATTTTGTCTTGTCTTCGCCTTCAGCGAATGTAAGGGAGTTGTAGATGTGGATGGCGTGGTCCCCGGCTGTGGGGAGGGATAGTGCGATCTTTCTGGCATCTGATGTGGCCTCGAGGTCGGTGGCCTCGAGATAGAGTTGGAACTTCTGTTTGAGGATCTTCCAATTTGCACCGAGGTTGCCGGCGATGCGGAGCTGCGGAGGAGGGCGGACGTTTCCATGTCACCGGATGGTTGTTTGCTGGTCAACGCTGATTCACTCAAGGTAGGTCCGTCAATTTTCAGCATCCAGACCTGGTACCATGATGTGTTGGGTAGGCTGGGTCTATGTGGACTGCGTTTGATGCAGTGTAGCGAGAGACAGGCTTCCAACACTTGATGAGATGCAACACAATTTTATTTAACATCTAATTATTTTACATGATCAACTGTGGGTTGACACTATGCTGACTTGACTGGAGACCTGAGGCTAGCCTGACCAGACTTACTGACTACCACATGGTGTTTGTACTAGTTGCTGCTCACGGGCTCTGACTGTCTCAGAGGCTGGATCCCGAGAGAGCAGGAAAACTGGTGTCCTCTGGCTTTATAGTGGTCGTGTCCTGTCTGGTGATTGGCTGCTGTGTTCTGTGTGCTCACTGGTCATCCTGTGTGTCAATCACTGCCTGTCTGCACTCCATCATATACCTGGATGTATATTATGACAAGACCCAGCCCAGATACTTCACGGCACGACCAGTCCCTTACGCCTTGCTCACCAAGGCGGATACTGAGCTGCAGCACTTTCCGATTTTGGGCATCATATGCTCCGTATGATTTGTGGAATGGGCTGTTCCTGTTGCCCCAGTGATGAAGTCGGACAAGTCAATTCACCTCTGCCGGGATTATAAACTGACTGTAAACAGGGCCCCTCACCAGGACCGTTATCGTTTGCCCTGCGTGTACCCGAAACTGACTGGAGGATATTCATTCCCCAAACTGGATACGAGCCAGGCATGTCTTCAGTTAAATTCGACACAGCATCTTGGAGGTACGCGTGTGTAAATACCCACAGGAGGCTGTTCCAATACGCGCCTTCCCTTCAGGGTCACTTCTGCCTGCGCTATTTTTCAAAGGGTGATGAAGACATCTTCCTGGGGCTACCCAAAGTGATGGTGTATTTAGACAATGTACTCATCGCAGGAGCCACTAGATGGCAATCTAGAGCAGGTCTTCATATGATTTTCCCAAGGAGGGGTACCCGGCTGAAGGGAGGTGCATCTTCCAAGCAAAGGCTGTGACATACTTGTGTATAGGGTGGATATGGACTTCCTCCACCCTGTGGGGAAAAAGGTCCAGACCATGAAAGGGACTCTTACATCACAAAATGCCACAAAATTGAGATCATTTTTGGGACTCGTAAACTATTATTGGAAGCTTATTCCAAACTGCTGGCTCCTCTTCAGGTCTTGTTGAAAATAAATGAGAGGCGGGCTTGGGGGGCTCCATTAGAGGAGGCGTTCGCAGGAGTGAAGATACAGCTTTTATCCTCCCGGCTGCTGACTCACTATGATCCATCCCAGCCACATGTTCTCATCACTTCTCTCCATACAGCATCGGGGCCATGACAGCCTATAGGTGGGCCAATGGCAGAGAGCGCCCTGTCGCATTCACTTCCAGAACCCAGGCTGATGTGGAAGGTCACCAATCCCAGATCGAAAAAGTGGGCTTGGCTGTGATATTTGCCATAAAACATTTCACCAACATGTCTATGAGCGGCTCTTATTAATTATCACCGATCAAAAGCCACTGTTGGGCCTCTTTAAGGACGACAAGGGGATTTCTCCCCTAGCCTCAGCCCAGATTCTACACTGGACTCTTTGCTGGCAGAGTGTGAATACGCTCTCTGCATTGCCAAGGAGCCCAGATAGCACACGCCAATGCTCTCAGCTGCCTTCCGCCTATGTCGGGCAAAACCGTGGTGACTTTATACTTCATGTATGCTCCACCGGTATCAGCCGCACAGATATACACGTGGACGCAGAGATCCCACATTGGCGAAGCTTCGCTATTTTGTTTTACTTCAAATTTATGGGATGTGGCGTCGCTGGCTGGGCCAACTGTTGTTGCCCACCCATAATTGCCCTTGAGAAGGTGGTGGTGAGCTGCCTCTTCAACCGCTGCAGTCCCTAAGGTGTAGGTACATCCACTGTGCTGTTAGAGAGGGAGTTTGAAGATGTTGATCCAATGACAGTGAAGGAACGGCGATATATTTCCAAGTCAGGGTGGTGAATGACTTGGAGGGGAACCTCCAGGTGGTGGGGTTCCCAGGGATCTGCTGCTTTTGTCCTTCTAGACGGTAGCGGTCGTGGGTTTGGAAGGTGTTGTCTAAGGAACCTTGGTGGGCTCCTGCAGTGCATCTTGTAGATGGTAAAAACGGCTGCCACTGTTCATCCGTGGTGGAGGGGGTGAATATTTGTAGAAGGAGGAGCAATCAAGCGGGCTGTTCTGGATGGTGTTGAGCTTCTTGAGTATTGATGGAGCTGCACTCATCCAGGCAAGTGGAGAGTATTCCATCACACTCCTGACTTGTGCCTTGTAGATGGTGGACAGGCTTTGGTGGGTTAGGAGGTGAGTTACTCTCCGCAGGATTCAGAACCTCTGATGTGCTCTTGTAGCCACAGTATTAATATGGCTGGGTCCAGTTCATTTTCAATGGTGACCCCCAGGATGTTGATTGTGGGGGATTCAGCGATGGTAATGTCATTGAATGTCAAGGGGCAGTGGTTTGAATCTCTCTTATTGGAGATGGTCATTGCCTGGCACTTGTGTGGTGTGAATGGAACTTGCCACTTCTCAGCCCAAGCCTGGATATTGTCCAGGTCTTGCTGCATTTGAACATGGACTGCTTCAGTGCCTGAGGAGTCGCGAATGGTGCTGAACATTCTGCAAACATCAGCGAACATCCCCACATCTGAAGTTATGAAGAAAGGTCATTAATGAAGCAGGGGATTATGGGTATAGGGCAGGAGCTTGGGCCTAGGTTGGGTGTTCTTTCGAAGGATTGGTGCAGTCGCAATGGGCCGAATGACCTTCTCTGCACTTTAGGAATTCTATGATGATTCTACTCCTCCATCCTAACCCCATAACACCACCCAACCCACAAATCTTTGAATACTAAGGGGCAATTTAGCATGACCAATCCACTTAACTTGCACATCTTTGGATGGTGGGAGGAAGCCCACGCAGACACGGGTAAAACGTGCAAACTCCAACTTCACACAGTCACCCGAGGCTGGAACTGAACCCGGATCCCTGGCGCTGCGAGGCAGCAGTGCTAACCACTGTGCCACCATGCCACCCACTTGGGAGCGGGGGGGGGGGTGGGGTGGTGGGGGGCTGTAATAAATCTCATGGGGCCACGGGGATACCCTGATTGATCTACCCGTGGGATATGAGCTTCCCCATTAGTGGGCAGAGGCCATAAGAACTCAGTATAAAGGCCGGCCCGCACAGGGATTGGCATGTTGGTTTGCCCAATGGGACAGGATATTGTAAATATATTCGCCGCCATAGGTAGACTTCCTGTGAGCGTAAATAAATCGCCATTTGCTTTACCGCACAGCTTCCTGGGTCTCAATAACGATCGTATTGTTATTTTTCCTCATCTATATCTAATGTTTTTGTGACTGATTGTGGCTGTGAGGTGAGTGAGTGAGACGCCAATCTTTCAAACCTCAGCCTTTATTTTTAAACTCACAAAAATGGCTTGCTGTTGGAATTTTTAAAATTGGGACAATCACTGACGGGATTACATCTCACACAGTAAACATATTCATCACAGACAGTAAGGAAGCACATATAATTTGACAATGACAACATGGATAATTGTTGCTCTCAGAGATACAGGAGCAACACATGAAGAGCCTGATACATGTGAGGCACATGTTTCATCAAAACTGGGTCCATTAGATCTAAAATCCTTTGTTCCTTAGTTGGGTCAGGAGGAGCCTCCATTACCCTCCAGATCGCTTGTCCTGCATTGTTGTTGCTTTCTGTACCGACACACGTGTGTCATCCAAAAGACAAGCTACAATCTGGTCATTCCTGGGAACTGCCCCCAGCTGCTTTGAAGGCAGAAAGACACGGAGAAGAGGGACGGAATTTAATCCAGTTGAATTAAACTCCTGGGGGAGGTGGGACCAGTACAAACCGGACGGTCTGCACCTGGGCAGGACTGGAACCGATGTCCTAGGGGGAGTGTTTTCTAGAGCTGTTGGGGAGGGTTTAAACTAATGTGGCAGGGGGATGGGAACCGATGCAGGAAGTCGGAAGGTAGTAAAACAGGGACAGAAGCAAAAGGAAGTAAGGGGAAAAGTGCAAGGCAGAGAAGACATAGTCAAAAATCAAAAAGGGCGACAGTACAAGGTACAGTGACTGAGGGGAGCTCAGTGAATAGGCCCAGTAATAACAAAAGGAATAAAACTGGCGATGTTAAGATTCAAAACAGAGGTAAAAAAACCAATATAAGTGTACTTTACCTGAATGCTCGTAGTATTCGGAATAAAGTAAATGAGTTGATGGCACAAATCATCGTGAATGACTATGATTTAGTGGCCATTACTGAAACATGGTTAAAGGATGGTCACGACTGGGAGTTAAATATCCGAGGGTATCAAACTATTCGGAAGGACAGAGTGGATGGTAAGGGAGGTGGTGTTGCTCTGTTATTTAAGGATGACATCCGGGCAATAGTAAGGGATGACATCGGTGCTATGGAGGATAAGGTTGAATCCATTTGGGTGGAAATCAGGAATAGTAAGGCGAAAAAGTCACTGATAGGAGTAGTCTATCGGCCACCAAATAGTAACGATATGGTGGGGCAGGCAATAAACAAAGAAATAACTTACTACAAACCTGGATGGCTTGATTGTTAGAGATTAAAGGATAACCAGATTGTTTGGCAGGCAAGAAGGTGCTAAACAAGCGGTCGTAGATCTTGTCCTGTGTAATGAGACAGGATTGATTCATGATCTCATAGTTAGGGATCCTCTCGGAAGGACCGATCACAATATGGTGGAATTTAAAATACAGATGGAGGGTGAGAAAGTAAAATCAAATACTAGTGTTTTGTGTTTAAACAAAGGAGATTACAAGGGGATGAGAGAAGAACTAGCTAAGGTAGACTGGGAGCAAAGACTTTATGGTGGAACAGTTGAGGAACAGTGGAGAACCTTCCAAGCGATTTTTCACAGTGCTCAGCAAAGGTTTATACCAACAAAAAGGAAGGACGGAAGAAAGAGGGAAAATCGACCATGGATATCTAAGGAAATAAGGGAGAGTATCAAATTGAAGGAAAAAGCATATAAAGTGGCAAAGATTGCTGGGAGATTAGAGGACTGGGAAATCTTTAGGGGGCAACAGAAAGCTACTAAAAAAGCTATAAAGAAGAGTAAGATAGAGTATGAGAGTAAACTTGCTCAGAATATAAAAACAGACATTAAAAGTTTTTACAAATATATAAGACAAAAAAGAGTGGCTAAGGTAAATATTGGTCCTTTAGAGGATGAAAAGGGAGTTTTAATAATGGGAAATGAGGAAATGGCTGAGGAACTGAACAGGTTTTTTGGGTCGGTCTTCACAGAGGAAGACACAAATAACATGCCAGCGACTGATAGAAATGAGGCTATGACAGGTGAGGACCTTGAGAGGATTGTTATCACTAAGGAGGGAGTGATGGGCAAGCTAATGGGGCTAAAGGTAGACAAGTTTCCTGGCCCTGATGGAATGCATCCCAGAGTGCTAAAAGAGATGGCTAGGGAATTGCAGATGCACTAGTGATAATTTACCGAAATTCACTAGACTCTGGGGTGGTCCCGGTGGATTGAAAATTAGCAAACGTGACGCCACTGTTTAAAAAAGGAGGTAGGCAGAAAGCAGGAAATTATAGGCCAGTGAGCTTAACTTCGGTAGTAGGGAAGATGCTGGAATCTATCATCAAGGAAGAAATTGCGAGGCATCTGGATAGAAATTGTCCCATTGGGCAGACGCAGCATGGGTTCGTAAAGGGCAGGTCATGCCTAACTAATTTAGTGGAATTTTTTGAGGACATTACCAGTGCAGTAGATAACGGGGAGCCGATGGATGTGGTATATCTGGATTTCCAGAAAGCCTTTGACAAGGTGCCACACAAAAGGTTGCTGCATAAGATAAAGATGCATGGCATTAAGGGTAAAGTAGTAGCATGGATAGAGGATTGGTTAATTAATAGAAAGCAAAGAGTGGGGATAAATGGGTGTTTCTCTGGTTGGCACTCAGTAGCTAGTGGTGTCCCTCAGGGATCCGTGTTGGGCCCACAATTGTTCACAATTTACATAGATGATTTGGAGTTGGGGACCAAGGGCAATGTGTCCAAGTTTGCAGATGACACTAAGATGAGTGGTAAAGCGAAAAGTGCAGAGGATACTGGAAGTCTGCAGAGGGATTTGGATAGGTTAAGTGAATGGGCTAGGGTCTGGCAGATGGAATACAATGTTGACAAATGTGAGGTTATCCATTTTGGTAGGAATAACAGCAAACGGGATTATTATTTAAACGATAAAATATTAAAGCATGCCGCTGTTCAGAGAGACTTGGGTGTGCTCGTGCATGAGTCACAGAAGGTTGGTTTACAAGTGCAACAGGTGATTAAGAAGGCAAATGGAATTTTGTCCTTCATTGCTAGAGGGATGGAGTTTAAGACTAGGGAGGTTATGTTGCAATTGTATAAGGTGTTAGTGCGGCCACACCTGGAGTATTGTGTTCAGTTTTGGTCTCCTTACTTGAGAAAGGACGTACTGGCGCTGGAGGGTGTGCAGAGGAGATTCACTAGGTTAATCCCAGAGCTGAAGGGGTTGGATTATGAGGAGAGGTTGAGTAGACTGGGACTGTACTCGTTGGAATTTAGAAGGATGAGGGGGGATCTTATAGAAACATTTAAAATTATGAAGGGAATAGATAGGATAGATGCGGGCAGGTTGCTTCCACTGGCGGGTGAAAGCAGAACTAGGGGACATAGCCTCAAAATAAGGGGAAGTAGATTTAGGACTGAGTTTAGGAGGAACTTCTTCACCCAAAGGGTTGTGAATCTATGGAATTCCTTGCCCAGTGAAGCAGTTGAGGCTCCTTCATTACATGTTTTTAAGGTAAAGATAGATAGTTTTTTGAAGAATAAAGGGATTAAGGGTTATGGTGTTCGGGCCGGAAAGTGGAGCTGAGTCCACAAAAGATCAGCCATGATCTAATTGAATGGCGGAGCAGGCTCGAGGGGCCAGATGGCCTACTCCTGCTCCTAGTTCTTATGTTCTTATGTTCTTATGAAAACGTCTGAATTTTAATCTTTCGAAACGACAGATGAGCCATTTCTTCATGTCACTGATAAAATGATAAACTTTGAAAATGTATTCCCACTGCACCTAATTGTTAGTTTTTTGGCTGTTTCTCACCAGTTTCTGATTCATTGGCCCGAAGCTATTTTCTATAAGTTGACCTTTACCGTTGCAGTCAGAGAGATCTGTGCTTTTCATTCCTGTTTCTGCGGAGATCCCAGACCCGTGGATTAACATTGATGTAATTCCGTGGGATCCACACTACATTTTCAGTCCAGGAGGCAATATTAGAACAGCAGTTTGATAGGTAGAAACAATTCATCTTTTTTTTATCAACACCAAAACAAAATATAATAAGTTAGACTCTGAAATTGAGTTACGCCGGCACGGTGGCACAGTGGTTAGCACTGCTCCCTCATGCGCTGAGGTCCCAGGTTCGATCCCAGCTCTGGGTCATTGTCAGTGTGGAGTTTGTACATTCTCCCAGAGTCTGCGTGGGCCTCAACCCCACAACCCAAAGATTTGCAGGGTAGGTGGATAGGCCACGCTAAATTGCCCCTTAATTGGAAAGAAAATTCCAAATAAATGTTTTAAAAGACTCTGGGACTGAGCTAGATCAATTAATTTTGTGTGCTATAATTTTGTGGACACTTTGCCTGTTGCTCAACATATCGGTAGCTTTTACTCCAGGTTTTCAACAAATCTTTCAAAAGACATATTGGGCGGGAATCTGTCACCCCAGGGTCGGGCTGGAGAATCACCACAAAGCCCCGACGCCGGTCCGCCGATTCTCCAGAGAATGGTCGGCGTGGAGTCGGTCGGGGGCCGCGATTCTTGGCCCAGGATGGGCTGAGTGGCCACGCTAACAAAGCCAAGTCCCACCGGCGCCGTCCACACCTGCTCTTACCCGGTGGGACCTCTGCGTTGATGCATCCGGGGGTGGCCTTGTGGGGGGGGGGTCCGACCCCGGGGGGGGAGGGGGGGCTCCCGCTGTGGCATGCCCCACGATCAGGGCCTACGGATTGGCGGGCCGACATCTCGGGCTTGGGACCTCTTTTGTTCCGCGCTGGCCCCTGTAGCCCTACGCCATGTTGCGTTGGGGCTGACGCAGAGAAGAGAGCCACCGCGCATGTGCGGCAATCGTGCCGGCCCCACTGCGCATGCACGCGTTGGCGCTGGTGGCATTGCGCATGCGCAGACCCGCAGCGCCCATCTGACGCCGGCATCGGCAAGCTGGAGCGGCGTGGGTCGCTCCTGTGCCATGCTGGCCCACTGTAGGGATCAGAATGGCTGCTCCTGAGGCCAGGTTGACACTTTCGGGAAAGGCGACGGCGTTTACAATGGCTTCAGGATCAGAGAATCCCGCCCATTCTGCCGATTAAATAATCAATGCTGCATCTTCAATATTCACAATGCAGTTTTCATACACACTATTGTGACACTATGGTGTCTCAAGCAATATCAGTCAGAGATGGAGTTTTGCATGAAATACATTAAACCACATCCTCAGTCAAGAGGAAGAAGGAGGCTTATGTGAAGATGGGACGTGTTGGTTTGAGTTGGGTCGCTTGAGAGTTACAAGTTAGCTAGGAAGGCTCTAAAGAGAGAGCTAAGAAGAGCCAGGCGAGGACATGAGAAGTCTTTGGCAGGTAGGATCAAGGATAACCCTAAAACTTTCTATAGGTATGTCAGGAATAAAAGAATGACTAGGGTAAGAGTAGGGCCAGTCAAGGACAGTAGTGGGAAGTTGTGCGTATAGTCCGAGGAGATAGGAGAGGTGCTAAATGAGTATTTTTCGTCAGTATTCACACAGGAAAAAGACAAAGTTGTCAAGGAGAATACTGAGATACAGGCTACTAGACTAGAAGGGCTTGAGGTTCATAAGGAGGATGTGTTAGCGATTCTGGAAAGTGTGAAAATAGATAAGTCCTCTCGGCCGGATGGGATTTATCCTAGGATTCTCTGGGAAGCTAGGGAGGAGATTGCTGAGCCTTTGGCTTTGATCTTTAAGTCATCTTTGTCTACAGGAATAGTGCCAGAGGACTGGAGGATAGCAAATGTTGTCCCCTTGTACAAGAAGGGGAGTAGAGATAACCTCGGTAACTATAGACCAGTGAGCCTTACTTCTGTTGTGGGAAAAGTCTTGGAAAGGTTTATAAGAGATAGAATGTATAATCATCTGGAAAGGAATAATTTGATTAGAGATAGTCAACATGGTTTTGTGAAGGGTAGGTCGTGCCTCACAAACTTCATTGAGTTCTTCGAGAAGGTGACCAAACAGGTGGATGAGGGTAAAGCAGTTGATGTGGTGTATATGCATTTCAGTAAAGCGTTTGATAAGGTTCCCCACGGTAGGCTATTGCAGAAAATACAGAGGCATGGGATTCAGGGTGATTTAGCAGTTTGGATCAGAAATTGGCTAGCTGATAGAAGACAAAGGGTGGTGGTTGATGGGAAATGTTCTGACTGGTGTCCAGTTACTAGTGGTGGGCCACAAGGATCTGTTTTGGGGCCACTGCTGTTTGTCATTTTTATAAATGACATGGAGGAGGGCGTAGAAGGATGGGTCAGTACATTTGCAGATGACACTAAAGTCGGTGGAGTTGTGGACAGTGCAGAAGGATGTTACAAGTTACAGAGGGACATAGATAAGCTGCAGAGCTGGGCTGACAGGTGGCAAATGGAGTTTAATGCAGAAAAGTGTGAGGTGATTCATTTTGGAAGGAATAACAGAAAGGCAGAGTACTGGGCTAATGGTAAGATTCTTGGTAGTGTGGACGAGCAGAGAGATCTCGGTGTCCATGTCCATAGATCCCTGAAAGTTGCCACCCAGGTTGATAGGGTTGTTAAGAAGGCGTACGGTGTGTTAGCTTTTATTGGTAGAGGAATTGAGTTTCGGAGCCATGAGGTCATGTTGCAGTTGTACAAAACTCTGGTGCGGCCGCATTTGGAGTATTGTGTGCAGTTCTGGTCGCCACATTATAGGAAGGATGTGGAAGGGGACTTCCGGTTGCGGCTATGCAGAGCTAAGCCGCACGTTCGGCAGCTCCCGCTATTTAAGGACTTTTGGGCCAATTTGAGGGCCCCAAACTGCGCTGTTTCGACAAATCCCGGTGGGGGAAGGTGTCTAGAGGAGCATTCCCCATAATTTATGGTGCTCACCCGGAGTGGGGCAAAAGAAAAGGCTGCAGCAGCTCCCCAAGAAAAGCGGGGGAAGAAGGACAAAATGGCGGCCGGCGGAACACCCGAGGGCTGGTGGAAGTGGGCGCAGGAGCAGCAGGCAAGCAGGGGCGAGCAGTGGATAAGCTATGGCTAGCCGGCGGGGGGGGGGGGGCGGGTTGCCCTCTGATCCGGCTGATTACCTGGAACGTGAGGGGGCTGAATGGGCCGGTTAAGAGAACTAAGGTATTTTCTCATCTGAAGGGGCTGAAGGCGGACGTGGCTATGCTCCAGGGGACCCACTTGAAGGTGGCGGACCAGGTTCGTCTGAGGAAGGGGTGGGTGGGGCAGGTTTTTCACTCAGGATTGGACGCGAAGAACCGGGGGGTGGCGATTCTGGTGGGGAAGAGGGTGGCGTTCGAGGCGGCTGAGGTGGTGTCGGACAAGGAGGGGAGATATATTATGGTGAAGGGTAGGCTGCAGGGAGAGAAGGTGGTGCTGGTTAATGTATATGCCCCGAATTGGGATTATGCCGGCTTCATGAGGCGATTGTTGGGCCGCATCCCGGACCTGGAGGCAGGGGGCCTGATCATGGGGGGAGACTTTAACACAGTGCTGGATCCCCCACTGGACCGGTCCAGTTCAAGGACGGGTAGGAGACCGGCGGCGGCCAAAGTACTGAGGGGATTCATGGACCAGATGGGAGGGGTGGATCCCTGGAGGTTTGGGAGACCGAGAGCACGGGAGTATTCCTTTTTCTCTCACGTCCATAGGGTTTATTCCCGTATAGATTTTTTCGTCCTGAGCAGGGGATTGATCCCGAGGGTACAGGATTCGGCCATAGCGATTTCAGACCATGCTCCGCACTGGGTTGATCTGGAGATGGGGGAGGCGCGGGACCAGCGCCCGCCCTGGCGCCTGGATGTGGGGCTGCTGGCTGATGAGGAGGTGTGTAGGAGGGTCCGGAGAAGTATTGAGGGGTATCTTGATACCAATGACACGGGGGAGGTCCGGGTGGGGATGGTCTGGGAGGCTCTGAAAGCAGTGATCCGGGGGGAGCTGATTTCCATCCGGGCCCATAGGGAAAGGAGGGAGAGGAAGGAGAGGGAGAGACTGGTGGGAGAGCTCCTGGATGTGGACAGGAGATACGCGGAGGCACCGGAGGAGGGGTTTCTGGGGGAACGGCGCAGTTTGCAGGCCAAATTTGACTTGTTGACCACCAGAAAGGCGGAGACACAGTGGAGGAGGGCGCAGGGCGCGGTATATGAGTATGGGGAGAAGGCGAGCAGGATGTTGGCGCATCAGCTCCGTAGGCGAGATGCGGCTAGGGAAATTGGTGGAGTGACTGATAGGGGTGGGAATGTAGTGCAGAAGGGGACAGAAGTAAATGGGGTCTTTAGGGACTTCTACGAGGAACTGTACCGGTTGGAACCTCCGATGGGGAGAGGGGGGATGGAGAGCTTCATGAACTTTCCCAAGGGTTCAAGAGGAGCTGGTAGAGGGGCTGGGGGCGCCGATAGAGTTGGAGGAGCTAGTCAGGGGGATTGGACAAATGCAGTCAGGTAAGGCGCCGGGGCCGGACGGGTTCCCGGTGGAATTTTATAAAAAGTATGCGGACCTGGTGGGCCCCCTGTTGGTGCGAGCCTTCAATGAGGCATGGGAGGGGGGGGGCTTTGCCCCCGACGATGTCGCGGGCACTGATCTCTCTGATCCTAAAGCGGGATAAGGACCCCTTGCAGTGTGGATCATACAGGCCTATCTCGCTCCTCAATGTTGACGCCAAGTTGCTGGCGAAGATCCTGGCCACCAAGATAGAGGATTGTGTGCCAGGGGTGATACACGAAGATCAGACAGGATTCGTTAAGGGACAGCAGCTCAACACGAATGTGCGGAGACTGCTAAATGTTATCATGATGCCGGCAGTGGAGGGGGAGGCGGAGATAGTGGTGGCGCTGGATGCAGAGAAAGCGTTTGATAGAGTTGAGTGGGGGTACCTGTGGGAGGTGCTTGAACGGTTCGGATTTGGGGAGGGATTCATCAAATGGGTGAGGCTGCTCTACGCGGCTCCGATGGCGAGTGTAGTTACAAATGGAAGGAGATCGGAGTACTTTAGGACCGTGGGACCAGGCAGGGGTGCCCCCTGCCCCCTTGCTCTTTGCACTGGCGATTGAGCCTCTGGCTATGGCGTTGAGAGAGTCAGGGAGATGGAGGGGGCTGGTGCGGGGTGGGGAGGAACATCGGGTATCGCTGTATGAGGACGACCTGCTGTTGTATGTGGCGGACCCAGAGGGGGGAATGCCGGGGGTGATGGAGCTATTAGCGGAATTTGGGGGCTTCTCGGGCTATAAGTTAAATTTAGGCAAGAGCGAGGTATTCGTAATACACCCGGGAGATCAGGAGGAGGAAATTGGGAAGCTCCCGTTTAAGAGGGCAGTGAAGAGTTTCAGATACCTGGGCGTGCAGGTGGCCAGGAGTTGGGGGACTCTCCATAAGCTTAATTTTACCAGGCTGGTGGAGCAGATGGAGGAGGAATTTAAAAGGTGGGACATGGTGCCGCTATCGCTGGCGGGTAGAGTGCAGTCCGTCAAAATGACGGTTCTCCCGATGTTCCTGTTCCTCTTCCAGTGTTTGCCCATCTTTATCCCTAGGGCCTTTTTTAGAAGGGTGACCAGCAGCATCATGAGCTTTGTTTGGGCGCATGGGACCCCGAGGGTGAAGAGGGTCTTCTTGGAGCGGGGTAGAGATGGGGGGGGGGGGGGGGGGGGGGGGGGGGGGGGGGCTGGCATTACCCAATCTCTCGAGGTACTACTGGGCGGCCAATGTGTCGATGGTGCGCAAGTGGGTGATGGAGGGGGAGGGGGCAGCATGGAAACGGATGGAGAGGGCGTCCTGTGGAGATACAAGTCTGGGGGCCTTAGTAACGGCGCCGTGGCCGCTCCCTCCTACGAGGTATACCACGAGTCCGGTGGTGGCGGCTACCCTCAAGATTTGGGGGCAGTGGAGGCGACATAGGGGAGAAGTGGGGGGCTCGATGGAGGCTCTGTTAAGGGGGAACCATAGGTTCGTCCCGGGGAACATTGATGGGGGATTTCAGGGTTGGCACAGAGCGGGCATCAGACAGCTGAGGGACCTGTTTATTGATGGGAGGTTTGCGAGCCTGGGGGAGTTGGAGGAGAAATTTGGGCTCCCCCCGGGAAACATGTTCAGGTATCTGCAGGTAAAGGCATTTGCTGGACGGCAGGTGGAGGGATTCCCTTCGCTTCCTGCGAGGGGGGTGAGTGACAGGGTGCTTTCGGGGGTCTGGGTCGGAGAGGGGAAGATATCTGATATCTACAAGGTAATGCAGGAGGTGGAGGAGGCATCAGTAGAGGAGCTAAAGGCTAAGAGGGAGGGGGAACTGGGGGAACAGATTGAAGACGGGACATGGGCTGATGCCCTGGAGAGGGTTAATTCTTCCTCCTCGTGTGCGCGGCTTAGCCTCATCCAATTCAAGGTGCTGCACCGGGCCCACATGACTGGGACGAGGATGAGTAGGTTCTTTGGGGGTGAAGACAGGTGTGTCAGGTGCTCGGGGAGTCCAGCGAACCATGCCCATATGTTCTGGGCATGCCCGGCACTGGAGGAGTTCTGGAAGGGGGTGGCGAGGACGGTGTCGAGGGTGGCAGGGTCCAGGGTCAAGCCAGGCTGGGGACTCGCGATTTTTGGGGTTGGGGTGGAGCCGGGAGTGCAGGAGGCGAAAGAGGTCGGTGTGCTGGCCTTTGCGTCCCTAGTAGCCCGGCGAAGGATCTTGCTACAATGGAAGGATGCGAGGCCCCCAAGCGTGGAGACCTGGATCAATGACATGGCGGGATGTGGAAGCATTGGAAAGGGTACAGAGGAGATTTACAAGAATGTTGCCTGGTATGGAGGGAAGATCATATGAGGAAAGGCTGAAGGACTTGAGGCTGTTTTCGTTAGAGAGAAGAAGGTTAAGAGGGAACTTAATTGAGGCATACAAGATGATCAGAGGATTAGATAGGTGGACATCGAGAGCCTTTTTCCTCGGATGGTGATATCCAGCATGAGGGGACATAGCTTTAAATTGAGGGGAGATAGATATAGGACAGATGTCAGAGGTAGGTTCTTTACTCAGAGAGTAGTAAGGGCGTGGAATACCCTGCCTGCAATAGTAGTGGACTCGCCAACACTAAACTCATTCAAATGGTCATTGGATAGGCATATGGACGATAAGGGAATAATGTAGAGGGACTTTAGAGGGGTTTCACAGGACGGCACAACATCGTGGGCCAAAGGGCCTGTACTGCGCTGTAATGTTCTATGTCCTATGTTCTATGTTGTCTGAAAAAGCTTCAAAATGCAGCAAAGGCTAATATTATATGAACCATGTATTTAGGGGTGATACAGTGGCACAGTGGTTAGCACAGCTACCTCACAGTACCAGAGACCTGGGTTCAATTCCAGCCTGGGGAGGCGGTGACTGTGTGGAGTTCTGTGCTTCGATATACACTAGTTTCAACAAGAAAACTATCATTCGAAAATTATATCACACACTGAAAACACAATTAGAAAATCAAATATAATTCAATTCTGAACTGAATCAGTTTACAAGTTCTATCTCATTAACACCTCAAAACACATATAATCAGCACTCTAACCTTAATAACTAAACTGGTCTTCTCAGAATGGAACTACCTAAAATCTTTTGAAACAGAATAGAACATACTATTTTAAAACATCTTTTGTTTGACAGAATACCGTTTTTTTCAGTATCTATTAGAGATTTCAGTATATGTAGGAAGTTCTGTCTCCACACTGCAGATTCTCTTCTTTGCGTTAGAAGTATTCATTTAGATCAGATGTAGCAGTTCAAAACTGCACCGACGAGGTCTGAGAACCATCAGCACTTGGGGTGAAGGGGATAAACCCTAACAATCAGCAGCATTAAAACATAATCAGTAACCTCCTGGCTCGGCCAATCCCTCCATCTGTCAGTAAGATCAAAGCAGGAGATAAGGGGATCGATGATGAGAATTATCCCACTTTCCGCTTAATCCTTTCACCCCCTTCGCCCCACATGCTAAATCGAACTGCTTCTCGAAAACATACAGGGCGGGATTCTGTCGGTCGATGCCGGAGTTGGGAAACATGATTGGACGGAGAATTGTGGGTTAGCCAAAAATCGAGGCCGGAGCCGGCCGCCTGACAGAATGCCGCGTTCTGGTGCCTCAATATACGCGTGAATGCATTCTACGCTGCACATACAGTAAACACAGTTGGCATTTCATAATGGTCTGTCCCGCTATTAGAACATAGAACATAGAACAGTACAGCACAGTACAGGCCCTTCAACCCACGATGTTGTGCCAACCATTTATCCTAATCTAAGATTAAACTAACCAACTTCAATTTACTGCTGTCCATGTGCCTGCCTAAGAGTCGCTTAAATGTCCCGAAAGACTCTGACTCCACCACCTCTGCTGTATTCTCGAGGAATTACCGATGGCGAGTTTAACTTATGGTATTAAAAATTGGAAAACATGTGTACTGGCTGCTGGTGGAGAGAGAGGAGGTAGGCCACGTACCCAGAGGCATGGCCATGGTTGCTGGTCCAGCTGTTGACAGGGCTGGCTGGCTGAAGGTGTCTGTCAGGGCCGGAGGGTGTGGCGGGGGGATGGGGGGTGACCACGGGATGGACCACGAGGTTGGAGTGCCCCCCGTGACTGGGGTGTCGAGGCAAGGACCACCATTGCCGCAGCCTGCTGCCCACCGTGCATCCTCCTGTAGTGGCTGTCATGACCAGACCCACAGTTACTGCCAACTCAGAGCCCCCACCCCATAATGAGGTAGGTAGGAGTCACAGAGGGGGTACACTGAGGCTGTACGAGATGGAACTGCTGGAGGAGGATCCTGCAGCGATGGAACCTGCCCCAGAGGAACAGGAGCCAACCAGTGAGGATGGAAAGCAGCTGCCCAACAGGTCGAGAAGGAGGTGGGAAGTGTTGTGTTATTCACCCTGGGGTTACACGGACTGCAACTGGATGCAGTTGTACTTGATAGTAGACTCCAAAGGTTGATGTTAGTTCAGTACGCTTTATTGAACTTGTTAACCAGTGCACACAGTTCACTGTGGGTTTGACACTCTACTAATCTAAGCGTTCTTACTATAACTAACTAGACCAGACTAGCTCTGAGCCACGTGTAGAAGGTGCTAACTGATATATACACCCTGACTGTCACTACAGTTGTCACCAGTGGAAAGAGGCAGAGTGCTGATGCCTCGTGTGTTTTATAGTGGGAGACCACCCTCTAGTGTAATGCCTGGTGATTGGTTGTCTTCTGTCCTGTGTGTTGATTAGCTGTCCTGGGTGTCTGTCGTTGCCTGTCTGTATCTCATTATGTGCATGAGTGCATATCATGACATCTCCCCTTTTTAAAAAAAATATTGGTTACTAGGAGCATATGTGACTGTATTTACATGTGGAACAATTTCATTAAATGGCGAGTGGATGAATATATACATAGGAGGTGTCTAGCGTGCAGATACAGAACAAAATTTACAAGATAAATGTCTATAAGTCTATTCCTTGCGACTTGCGTCAGAGAGAGGTGGCCCAGACCCAGAGGGAGGTGGCCCAGACCCAGAGGGAGGTGGCCCAGACCCAGAGGTAGGTGGCCCAGACCCAGAGGGAGCGTCAGATCCTTGTCGAGGAGGTGGGGACGACAGTGCCTTGACAGGCGGGATGGCTGCCAGATTGGTGGCCTCGTGGTGCGAAGTGTCCGGAGGAGGCATAACAAAATATGGGAAAGTAGGATCTGGTGGTGGGCAGACAACTTTGCGCAGTGTCCTGCACCTCTGCCAACTGAACTGTTGTCTAACATTCTGGCCTTACGGGCCTTATCGCTACGTCTAGGTGGATCCCCAGATAGTACATCAGGGGTGGAGTCGGCCTGCTTTGATTCCCGTCCTGTGACATGGGTCACCTAAAGCGACTATCCTCTAGCGACTGTCCTGGATGGCCCAGCAATCTCTCGGGTGTCCCAGGTGGCGTGGTGCCACCCTGTTCTGCCCGCTGGCCATCGGATGCGGGAGGGACAGGGAGGGGGAGTGGAGTCTGCACTGTGGTGTTCCAGCAACTCCCCTGTGGGAGCCACCAGCACGGGCCACATCAGCTCCTCCTCCCTCAACATTCACAATGACCAATGGGCTAGTCATTGGGATGGGAGAGCAGTCAGAGTCAGCACCTGGATACCTGCGGTCACCTGTTGCTGCCAATCCTGGAGGCCTACTCTCATCTCGACCAGGGTCTCAATGCTCATGACCATGGAGCACAGGGACTGTGCCACCTCCCTCTGGGACTGGGCCCTCTGGGACTGTGCCACCTCCCTCTGGGACTGGGCCCTCTGGGACTGTGCCACCTCCCTCTGGGACTGGGCCCTCTGGGACTGTGCCACCTCCCTCTGGGACTGGGCCCTCTGGGACTGGGCCCTCTGGGACTGTGCCACCTCCCTCTGGGACTGGGCCCTCTGGGACTGTGCCACCTCCCTCTGGGACTGTGCCACCTCCCTCTGGGACTGGGCCACCCCTCTCTGGGACTGGGCCACGTCCCTCTGGGTCTGGGCCACCTCCCTCTGGGACTGGGCCAGCTCCCTCTGGGTCTGGGCCACCTCCCTCTGGGACTGGGCCACCTCCTTCTGGGTCTGGGCCACCTCCCTCTGGGTCTGGGCCACCTCCCTCTGGGTCTGGGCCATCACCCTCTGGGTCTGGGCCACCTCTCTCTGGGACTGGGCCCTCCCTCTGGGACTGGGCCCTCCCTCTGGGACTGGGCCACCTCCCTCTGGGTCTGGGCCAGCTCCCTCTGGGTCTGGGCCACCTCCCTCTGGGACTGGGCCCTCCCTCTGGGATTGGGCCACCTCCCTCTGGGTCTGGGCCAGCTCCCTCTGGGTCTGGGCCACCTCCCTCTGGGACTGGGCCAGCTCCCTCTGGAACTGGGCCCCTCCCTCTGGGTCTGGGTCACCTCCCTCTGGGACTGGGCCACCTCCCTCTGAAACTGGGCCCCTCCCTCTGGGTCTGGGCCACCTCCCTCTGGGACTGGGCCACCTCCCTCTGGGTCTGGGCCAGCTCCCTCTGGGTCTGGGCTACCTCCCTCTGGGACTGGGCCCTCCCTCTGCGACTGGGCCACCTCCCACTGGGACTGGGCCACCTCCCTCTGGGACTGGGCCATCTCCGTCTGGTACTGGGCCATCTCCCTCTGGGACTGGGCCACCTCCCTCTGGAACTGGGCCCCTCCCTCTGGGTCTGGGCCACCTCCCTCTGGGACTGGGCCCTCCCTCTGGGACTGTGCCACCTCCCTCTGGGACTGGGCCCTCTGGGACTGTGCCACCTCCCTCTGGGACTGGGCCCTCTGGGACCGTGCCACCTCCCTCTGGGACTGGGCCCTCTGGGACTGTGCCACCTCCCTCTGGGACTGTGCCACCTCCCTCTGGGACTGGGCCACCCCTCTCTGGGACTGGGCCACGTCCCCCTGGGTCTGGGCCACCTCCCTCTGGGACTGGGCCAGCTCCCTCTGGGTCTGGGCCACCTCCCTCTGGGTCTGGGCCAGCTCCCTCTGGGTCTGGGCCACCTCCCTCTGGGACTGGGCCACCTCCCTCTGGGTCTGGGCCACCTCCCTCTGGGACTGGGCCACCTCCCTCTGGGTTTGGGCCACCTCCCTCTGCATCTGGGCCACCTCCTTCTGGGTCTGGGCCACCTCCCTCTTGGTATGGGCCACCTCTCTGGGACTGGGCCCTCCCTCTGGGACTGGGCCCTCCCTCTGGGACTGGGTCACCTCCCTCTGGGTCTGGGCCAGCTCCCTCTGGGTCTGGGCCACCTCCCTCTGGGACTGGGCCCTCCCTCTGGGACTGGGCCACCTCCCTCTGGGTCTGGGCCAGCTCCCTCTGGGTCTAGGCCACCTCCCTCTGGGACTGGGCCACCTCCCTCTGGAACTGGGCCCCTCCCTCTGGTCTGGGCCACCTCCCTCTGGGACTGGGCCACCTCCCTCTGGAACTGGGCCCCTCCCTCTGGGTCTGGGCCACCTCCCTCTGGGACTGGGCCACCTCCCTCTGAAACTGGGCCCCTCCCTCTGGGTCTGGGCCACCTCCCTCTGGGACTGGGCCACCTCCCTCTGGGTCTGGGCCAGCTCCCTCTGGGTCTGGGCTACCTCCCTCTGGGACTGGGCCCTCCCTCTGCGACTGGGCCACCTCCCACTGGGACTGGGCCACCTTCCTCTGGGACTGGGCCATCTCCGTCTGGTACTGGGCCATCTCCCTCTGGGACTGGGCCACCTCCCTCTGGAACTGGGCCCCTCCCTCTGGGTCTGGGCCACCTCCCTCTGGGACTGGGCCCTCCCTCTGGGACTGTGCCACCTCCCTCTGGGACTGGGCCCTCTGGGACTGTGCCACCTCCCTCTGGGACTGGGCCCTCTGGGACCGTGCCACCTCCCTCTGGGACTGGGCCCTCTGGGACTGTGCCACCTCCCTCTGGGACTGTGCCACCTCCCTCTGGGACTGGGCCACCCCTCTCTGGGACTGGGCCACGTCCCCCTGGGTCTGGGCCACCTCCCTCTGGGACTGGGCCAGCTCCCTCTGGGTCTGGGCCACCTCCCTCTGGGTCTGGGCCAGCTCCCTCTGGGTCTGGGCCACATCCCTCTGGGACTGGGCCACCTCCCTCTGGGTCTGGGCCACCTCCCTCTGGGACTGGGCCACCTCCCTCTGGGTCTGGGCCACCTCCCTCTGCATCTGGGCCACCTCCTTCTGGGTCTGGGCCACCTCCCTCTTGGTATGGGCCACCTCTCTGGGACTGGGCCCTCCCTCTGGGACTGGGCCCTCCCTCTGGGACTGGGCCACCTCCCTCTGGGTCTGGGCCAGCTCCCTCTGGGTCTGGGCCACCTCCCTCTGGGACTGGGCCCTCCCTCTGGGACTGGGCCACCTCCCTCTGGGTCTGGGCCAGCTCCCTCTGGGTCTAGGCCACCTCCCTCTGGGACTGGGCCACCTCCCTCTGGAACTGGGCCCCTCCCTCTGGTCTGGGCCACCTCCCTCTGGGACTGGGCCACCTCCCTCTGAAACTGGGCCCCTCCCTCTGGGTCTGGGCCAGCTCCCTCTGGGTCTGGGCCACCTCCCTCTGGGACTTGGCCCTCCCTCTGGGACTGGGCCACCTCCCTCTGGGACTGGGCCACCTCCCTCTGGGACTGGGCCATCTCCCTCTGGGACTGGGCCATCTCCCTCTGGGACTGGGCCACCTCCCTCTGGAACTGGGCCCCTCCCTCTGGGTCTGGGCCACCTCCCTCTGGGACTGGGCCCTCCCTCTGGGACTGGGCCACCTCCCTCTGGGACTGGGCCACCTCCCTCTGGAACTGGGCCCTCCCTCTGGGACTGGGCCACCTCCATCTGGGACTGGGCCACGTCCCTCTGGGTCTGGGCCACCTCCCTCTGGGACTGGGCCACCTCCCTCTGGGTCTGGGCCACCTCCCTCTGGGACTGGGCCACGTCCCTCTGGGACTGGGCCCTCCCTCTGGGACTGGGCCACCTCCCTCTGGGTCTGGGCCACGTCCCTCTGGGACTGGGCCACCTCCCTCTGGAACTGGGCCCTCTGGGACTGGGCCATCTCCCTCTGGGACTGGGCCGCCTCTCTCTGGGACTGGGCCCTCCCTCTGGGACTGGGCCACCTCCCTCTAGGTCTGGGCCACCTCCCTCTGGGTCTGGGCCACTTCCCTCTGGGACTGGGCCACCTCCCTCTGGGACTGGGCCATCTCCCTCTGGGACTGGGCCACCTCCCTCTGTGACTGGCTCAGGTCAGCCAGCGCCTGCTGTGACTGGGCCAAGCTCAGGATGGCCACTGCAATGACCAGGCGGCTCTGGCACATGTACCATAGGCCACTGCAACTCAGCGGGGGCTCACTTGGTTCCCCAATGCCGACCTCTGCCTCGACGACGATCCTCTCTCCAGGCCCACCGTTCAAGTCTGTGAGACACTGAGGGGCCATAGGTCCGGTGGTCCCCCTCCAGTCTTCCCTCTCTCTCTCTCTCTGGCTTCCCAGTGGTTGTGTGCCTGCTGGGGGGGGGCATGCCAGTTGTATGGGTGCCAGCAGGTGGTGCAGGATTGGGAGCAGGCAGACTGTTGGTGGGTGGTTTGATCGCCCTCTGGGTGGGGGGTTTGGGGAGGGTTGGTGCTGGCTAATCACCGTAGCCTCCTGAGGAGCTTGTGCGGCATTTACCAGCACTGCTGGGTGGTCCTGCCGGTGGGGCCACGGCGCTCACGGCCTCTGCCACCCGCGTCCTGGCCCGGTGTACAGTGGCAGGTGGCAGCGTCCTCCTCATCCGGGGTACAGGCTCCCTCTTCTCCATGGCGACAGGCAGGGTCTCGAGCTCCGGATCTACAAAACGAGGTGCCATTCTTCATGTTGCCATCTTGTTGTCTGGGATGGAGTGTGCGTGGGGAGTGTGTGAGGGGAGTGTGTGTGGGGAGTGTGTGAGGGGAGTGTGTGAGGGGAGGGAGAGGAGTGTGTGAGGGGAGTGTGTGAGGGGAGTGTGTGTGGGGAGTGTGTGAGGGGAGGGAGAGGAGTGTGTGAGGGGAGTGTGTGAGGGGAGTGTGTGTGGGGAGTGTGTGTGGGGAGTGTGTGAGGGGAGTGTGTGAGGGGAGGGGAGTGTGTGTGGGGAGTGTGTGTGGGGAGAGTGTGAGGGGAGGGGAGTGTGTGTGGGGAGTGTGTTAGGGGAATGTGTGAGGGGAGTGTGTTAGGGGAGTGTGTGAGGGGAGTGTGTGAGGGGAGGGCAGTGTCTGTGGGGAGTGTGTGAGGGGAGGGGAGTGTGTGTGGGGAGTGTGTGTGGGGAGTGTGTGTAGGGAGTGTGTGAGGGGAGTGTGTGTGGGGAGTGTGTGAGGGGAATGTGTGAGGGGAGGGTGGTGTGTGTGGGGTGTGTGTGAGGGGAGTGAGTGGGGGTTGTGTGTGAGGGGAGGGAGGTGTATGAGGGGAGTGTGTGTGGGGAGTGTGTGAGGGGAGGGGAGTGTGTGTGAGGAATGTGTGTGGGGAGTGTGTGTAGGGAGTGTGTGAGGGGAGTGTGTGAGGGGAGGGGAGTGTGTGTGGGGAGTGGGTGAGGGGAATGAGTGGGCGGCGTGTGTGAGGGGAGGGAAGTGTGTGTGAGGAGAGGGAAGTGTGTGTGAGGGGAGTGTGTGAGGGGAGTGTGTGGGGAGTGTGTGAGGGGAGTGTGTGAGGGGAGTGTGTGAGGGGAGTGAGTGGGGGGAGGGTGGTGAGTGTGTGTGGGGAGTGTGTGTGGGGAGTGTGTGAGGGGAGTGTGTGAGGGGAGGGGAGTGTTTGTGGGGAGTGTGTGAGGGGAGTGTGTGAGGGGAGTGAGTGGGGGGAGGGTGGTGAGTGTGTGTGGGGAGTGTGTGTGGGGAGTGTGTGAGGGGAGTGTGTGAGGGGAGGGGAGTGTGTGTAGGGAGTGTGTGTGTGGAGGGGAGTGTGTGTGGGGAGTGTGTGAGGGGAGGGGGGTGTGTGTGTAGGGAGTGTGTTAGGGGAGTGTGTGAGGGGACGGGAGTGTGTGTGGGGAGTGTGTGTGGGGAGTGTGTGTAGGGAGTGTGTGAGGGGAGTGTGTGTGGGGAGTGTGTGGGGAGTGTGTGAGGGGAGTGTGTGAGGGGAGTGTGTGAGGGGAGTGAGTGGGGGGAGGGTGGTGAGTGTGTGTGGGGAGTGTGTGTGGGGAGTGTGTGTAGGGAGTGTGTGAGGGGAGTGTGTGTGGGGAGTGTGTGAGGGGAATGAGTGGGGGGCGTGTGTGAGGGGAGGGAAGTGTGTGTGAGGAGAGGGAAGTGTGTGTGAGGGGAGTGTGTGAGGGGAGTGTGTGGGGAGTGTGTGAGGGGAGTGTGTGTGGGGAGTGTGTGAGGGGAGTGTGTGAGGGGAGGGGAGGGTGTGTGGGGAGTGTGTGAGGGGAGGGGAGTGTGTGTGGGGAGTGTGTGAGGGGAGTGAGTGTGGGGAGTGTGTGAGGGGACGGGAGTGTGTGTGGGGAGTGTGTGTGGGGAGTGTGTGTAGGGAGTGTGTGAGGGGAGTGTGTGTGGGGAGTGTGTGGGGAGTGTGTGAGGGGAGTGTGTGAGGGGAGTGTGTGAGGGGAGTGAGTGGGGGGAGGGTGGTGAGTGTGTGTGGGGAGTGTGTGTGGGGAGTGTGTGTAGGGAGTGTGTGAGGGGAGTGTGTGTGGGGAGTGTGTGAGGGGAATGAGTGGGGGGCGTGTGTGAGGGGAGGGAAGTGTGTGTGAGGAGAGGGAAGTGTGTGTGAGGGGAGTGTGTGAGGGGAGTGTGTGGGGAGTGTGTGAGGGGAGTGTGTGTGGGGAGTGTGTGAGGGGAGTGTGTGAGGGGAGGGGAGGGTGTGTGGGGAGTGTGTGAGGGGAGGGGAGTGTGTGTGGGGAGTGTGTGAGGGGAGTGAGTGTGGGGAGTGTGTGAGGGGAGGGAAGTGTGTGAGGGGAGTGTGTGAGGGGAGGGGAGTGTGTGTGGGGAGTGTGTGAGGGGAGTGTGTGAGGGGAGTGTGTATGGGGAGTGTGTGAGGGGAGTGTGTGAGGGGAGGGGAGTGTGTGTGGGGAGTGTGTGAGGGGAGTGTGTGAGGGGAGGGGAGTGTGTGTGGGGAGTGTGTGAGGGGAGTGTGTGAGGGGAGGGGAGTGTGTGTGGGGAGTGTGTGAGGGGAGTGAGTGGGGGGAGTGTGTGAGGGGAGTATGTGATGGGAGTGTGTGTGGGGAGTGTGTGTGGGGAGGGGAGTGTGTGTGGGGAGTGTGTGAGGGGAGTGTGTGTGGGGAGTGTGTGAGGGGAATGTGTGGGCAGTGTGTGAGGGGAGTGTGTGAGGGGAGGGGAGTGTGTGTGGGGAGTGTGTGTGGGGAGTGTGTGTGGGGAGTGTGTGTGGGGAGTGTGTGAGGGGAGTGTTTGAGGGGAGTGTGTGAGGGGAGGGGAGTGTGTGTGGGGAGTGTGTGAGGGGAGTGTGTGTGGGGAGTGTGTGTGGGGAGTGTGTGAGGGGAGTGTGTGGGGAGTGTGTGTGGGGAGTGTGTGAGGGGAGGGGTGTGTGAGGGGAGGGGAGTGTGAGTGGAGAGTGTGTGAGGGGAGTGTGTGTGGGGAGTGTGTGTGGGGAGTGTTTGAGGGGAGTGTGTGGGGAGTGTGTGTGGGGAGTGTGTGTGGGGAGTGTGTGAGGGGAGGGAAGCGTGTGAGGGGAGGGGAGTGTCTGTGGGGAGTGTGTGTGGGGAGTGTGTGTGGGGAGTGTGTGAGGGGAGTGTGTGGGGAGTGCGTGTGGGGAGTGTGTGAGGGGAGTGTGTGTGGGGAGTGTGTGAGGGGAGTGTGTGTGGGGAGTGTGTGTGGGGAGTGTGTGAGGGGAGGGGAGTGTGTGTGGGGAGTGTGTGAGGGGAGTGTTTGTGGGGAGTGTGTGTGGGGAGTGTGTGAGGGGAGGGGAGCGTGTGAGGGGAGGAGAGTGTCTGTGGGGAGTGTGTGAGGGGAGTGAGTGGGGGGAGTGTGTGAAGGGAGTGTGTGTGGGGAGTGTGTGTGGGGAGTGTGTGAGGGGAGTGTGTGGGGAGTGTGTGTGGGGAGTGTGTGAGGAGAGTGTGTGTGGGGAGTGTGTGAGGGGAGTGTGTGTGGGGAGTGTGTGTGGGGAGTGTGTGAGGGGAGGGGAGTGTGTGTGGGGAGTGTGTGAGGGGAGTGTGTGTGGGGAGTGTGTGAGGGGAGGGGAGTGTGTGTGGGGAGTGTGTGAGGGGAGTGTGTGTGGGGAGTGTGTGTGGGGAGTGTGTGACGGGAGGGGAGCGTGTGAGGGGAGGGGAGTGTGTGTGGGGAGTGTGTGAGGGGAGTGTGTGTGGGGAGTGTGTGTGGGGAGTGTGTGAGGGGAGGGGAGCGTGTGAGGGGAGGGGAGTGTGTGTGGGGAGTGTGTGAGGGGAGTGTGTGTGGGGAGTGTGTGTGGGGAGTGTGTGTGGGGAGTGTGTGAGGGGAGTGTGTGTGGGGAGTGTGTGTGGGGAGTGTGTGTGGGGAGTGTGTGAGGGGAGGGGAGCGTGTGAGGGGAGGGGAGTGTATGTGGGGAGTGTGTGTGGGGAGTGTGTGTGGGGAGTGTGTGTCTGTGGGGAGTGTGTGTGGGGAGTGTGTGTGGGGAGTGTGTGAAGGGAGTGTGTGTGGGGAGTGTGTGTGGGGAGTGTGTGAGGGGAGTGTGTGGGGAGTGTGTGTGGGGAGTGTGTGTGGGGAGGGGAGTGTGTGAGGGGAGGGGAGTGTGTGTGGGGAGTGTGTGTGGGGAGTGTGTGAGGGGAGTGTGTGGGGAGTGTGTGTGGGGAGTGTGTGAGGGGAGTGTGTGTGGGGAGTGTGTGTGGGGAGTGTGTGTGGGGAGTGTGTGTGGGGAGTGTGTGAGGGGAGGGGAGCATGTGAGGGGAGGGGAGTGTCTGTGGGGAGTGTGTGAGGGGAGTGAGTGGGGGGAGTGGAGTGCTGATATGTGGCTGCAGCTTGTCAGCCTCTCGAGTTCCAGTCCTGAATCCCGGCGAATCGGACACCGTTTTTCCTTGGAATTCCACTAGTTCCGTGTGAGGCCGGTGCTAGCCCATTAACGGGTCCTGAATTGGCCCGGGATCAGTGCCGTTTCCTTGGTCATTGTGTGGTAAATGTAACTCCGTAATTCACACTGTATTGTATATACATGAGACCATGTATTTGTAAGCGCAGTTGCGCTGCCCGACCACTAGGGGGAGTAGCGCCTGGAATGCTCAGGAGTTTGTACAGGGCTCCACCCTTGGCTCTGCCCATGACTCCTCCCCCGGACTGCTGTATAAATACCAATGCTCAGAGCCAGTCGTTCAGTTCATCGAAACTTCAACGCGGAACAGGCTGGCTCTGTTGTAAGTAGATTAAAACCACTGTTCATATATTAAAGCACGTGTCTAGTGAATTGATGGTTCCATCAATTTAATCTACTTAAGAAACAGTCAGGATCAATCAGGGAATCAGCCCTCAAGCCTAGCGACTGGAACTCGACCCACAGGATGCAGAGGCAAAATAAAATTTTTCTCATTGGCTGCGGTGTTTTAAAGCCTACCTGGCGGAAGCAAGCACAGCCGAAACAACAGAGGAGCAGAAACTGAGCCTACTGCACGCGAGGGTGAGCCACAGAATCTCTACTCAACTAAACTGTGCCGGTTCGTATACTGAAGCCCTAGCGCTACTCGACAAAATGTATGTAAGGCCTGTTAATGAAGTCTATGCACGACACGTGTTCACTACTCGCCGCCAGCGGCCTACGGAATCGCTCGCAGAATTCCTGAGAGAGCTTAAAACTTTATATAGTGACTGTAATTACCAGCCGGTTACCGCGGCAGAACATAGAGAACTTGCTGTACGCGATGCCTTTGTTGCGGGCCTTAGGTCAAATTACGTGCGCCAGTGACTGCTGGAAAAGGGGGCCCTAAATCTTGAAGCGACTGTTAAACTTGCTACCACTATGGAGGTCTCCTTCCGCAGCCTCACCTCGTTCCCCGCGGACCCCGCGACCCAGTCATGGGCCCCCGACCAGCGACTCCCCCAGGCCTGTGCCACGCGGCCGCCCAGCCACAATGCTGCCCCAGCCTGCCACTTTTGCGGCCAGAATCAGCACTCACGGCAGCACTGCCCGGCCCGCAACGCGACCTGCAGCAGCTGCGGGCAAAAAGGACACTATGCCAGAGTGTGTCTGGTGAAGAAAGTCTCAGCCTCTAACCCTCCCACGGCTCAAAGCACTTGTTCCGCCCCAGCCTCTAACCCTCCCACGGCTCATGGCACTCGTTCCCTGAATTCACAGGCCTGCAGGCCCCGAAATGCTGCAGCCTGTATGCCGACTCTGCCCCCACCCGACATGTGCGACTCATGGGGGCGGCCATCTTGGCAATCCTCCTCCATGCGGCCGGCCATGTGCGACTCATGGGGGCGGCCATCTTGGCAATCCTCCTCCATGCAGCTGGCCATGTGCGACTCATGGGGGCGGCCATCTTGGGATCCATCCCCTTCAAACTCTGAAACTCACCTCGACGACTACGAACTCAGAGGGCAGTCATCACGGGGCCACTCCAGCACAGCTGATAAAGCCGCCGACTACCCGCAACTCAGCGCAGTCACTCTGGACCAATCGCGCCCAAAGCATCTGTGAAACTCGATGGCAATGGTCCAAATCAACGGGTACAGCACGCCATGCCTTTTCGACTCTGGGAGCACTGAGGGCTTCAATCACTCAGATCTGGTAAGACGCTGTTCGCTCCCCGTTTTCCCCGCGCGGCAAACTATCTCCCTCGCTTCGGGCTCCCACTCTGTCCAGATCCAAGGGCGCACCGCCGCGACACTCACAATCCAAGGCGCTAGCTATGCCAAATTCCAGCTCTACGTCCTCCCGAACTCTGCGCCCCACTCTTATTAGGCCTTGATTTCCAGTGTAATCTCAAGAGTCTCACCCTCAGTTTCGACGGACCCCTACCCCCACTCACTATATGCAGCCTAGCCATGTTGTGAATCTCCCCCCCTCCTCTCTTTGCCAACCTCACCCCGGACTGTAAACCCGTAGCCACTCGCAGCAGACGGTACAGCCTGCAGGATAGGGTGTTCATCCGGTCGGAGGTCCGAAGGCTCCTCAGTGAGGGGATCATAGAGGCCAGCAACAGCCCCTGGAGAGCTTAGGTGGTGGTCGTCAAGACCGGGGAAAAATTCCGCATGGTCGTAGACTATGGTCAGACCATTAATAGGTTTACGCTCCTCGACACGTACCCCCTCCCCAGGATTGCAGATATGGTTAACCAGATCGCACAGTATCGGATTTTTTCCACGGTGGATCTGAAGTCTGCATACTACCAGCTTCCAATCCGCCCGGAGGACCGCCACTACACGGCATTCGAGGCCGATGGCCGCCTCTTCCATTTTCTCCGGTTTCCTTCGCCGTGACTAATGGGGTCTCGGTGTTCCAACGAGCAATGGACCGAATGGTAGACCAGTACGGGCTGCGGGCCACGTTCCCATACTTGGATAACGTTACCATCTGCGGCTATGACCAGCAGGACCACGACGCCAATCTCTACCATTTTCTCCAGACGGCTCAGAAACTAAACCTCACCGATAACAAGGAGAAATGCGTTTTCCGCACTTTTTTTAGACCAGACAGGGCCCACCTGGTCAAAACTTCTAGGCCCCTTGAACACCTTGCGATCGATTTCAAAGGGCCACTCTCCTCAACTAACAGGAACGTTTACTTCTTCAACGTCATAGATGAGTTCTCCCGCTTCTCATTTGCTATTCCGTGCCCCGACATGACCTCCCACACAGCCATTAGGGCCCTGCATAGTATCTTCACCCTGTTTGGTTTCCCCAGCTACGTGCACAGCGACCGGGGTGCGTTCTTCATGAGCGACGAGCTGCGTCAGTACCTGCTCGACAAGGGCATCGCCTCGAGCAGGACTACCAGCTATAACCCCAGGGGGAACGGGCAGGTGGAGAGGGAGAACGAGACGGTCTGGAAGACCGTCCTACTGACCCTCCGGTCCAGGAATCTCCAAGTCTCCCAGTGGCAGGAAGTCCTCCCAGACGCGCTCCACGCTATTAGGTCACTCTTATGCACAGCGACCAATCAGACCCCTCACGAGAGGCTCTTCATTTTTTCCAGGGGCACTACCACGGGGGTCTCACTTACGGCATGGCTGAAGATACCGGGCCCTGTACTCCTCAGGAAGCACGTCAGGACGCACAAAACCGACCCCCTTGTAGAGAAGGTGCGCCTGCTTCACTCCAACCCCCAGTACACCTTCGTCGAGTTCCCGGACGGCTGTCAGGACACCGTATCCCTCCAGGACCTTGCACCTGCCGGGTCCAGCATCCCCTCTATCACTACAGATGCACCCCTCACCCTACACCCCATCCTGCCGCCCCCTCGCGCTCCCGAGCCCACTAGCTCGCTGCATCAGTTCCGCGCAACCCAGCTGCCCCCTCGCGCTCCCGAGCCCACTGAGCCCACTAGCTCGCTCCACCTGTTCCTCGCGCCCACACCGGCTAACCCCCAGCGCCCCCAGTCCCCAGTCGAACCAGACGGGTATGAAGCTCGGACGAGATCTTCCCTGGAGTCCGCCATCGTACCCCAACCCACAACACCCGTCCAGCCACCGCAAGAGGCTGCAACCCTGGTGCTCCGCAGATCGCACCGGACAGTCCGACCACCGGACAGACTCAATTTATGAACCACCACCCGCGCCGGACTTGATTTTTTTGTAGGGGGTGAATGTGGTGAATGTAACTCCGTAATTCACACTGTATTGTATATACATGAGACCATGCATTTGTAAGCGGAATTGCATTGCCTGACCACTAGGGGGAGTAGCGCTGGGAATGCTTAGGAGTTTGTACAGGGCTCCACCCTTGGCTCCGCCCATGACTCCTCCCCCTGGACTGCTGTATAAATACCAATGCTCAGAGCCAGTCGTTCAGTTCATCGAGAGTTCAACGCGGAACAGGCTGGCTCTGTCGTAAGTAGATTAAAACCACTGTTCATATCTTAAAGCACGTGTCTAGTGAATTGATGGTTCCATCACATAGAACACCGCCCATTCAGTCCCGGCGTGAGCACTTAGACTCTGAAACAGAGAATCCGGCCCACAATGCTTTCCCTCAACTACTTCCTGTCGTAACGAGCTCCACAGGCCGACCACTCTCTGGGTGAAGAAATATAACCTCATCTCTGTCCTAAATGGTCTACCCCGTATCCTCAGACTGTGACCCCCCAGTTCTGGACACACCCACCATCGGGAACATCCTTCCTGCATCTGCCCTGTCCAGTCCGGTTAGACTTTTACAGCTATCTATGAGAACCCCCCTCATTCTTCTGAACTCCAGTGAATACAATCCTAAGCGATTCAATCTCTCCTCATACATCTGTTCTGCTATCTCAGGAATCAGTCGGGTAAACCTTGACTGCACTCCCCCTGGATCTGGATCGGCGCAGGCTGGGAGGGCCAAAGGTCCTGTTCCTGTGCTGTAATTTTCTTTGTTCTTTGTTCTATAGCAAGAACATCCTTCCTCAGATGAGGACACCAAAACTGCATTTGTCTTCACCAATCTTTCCGTCTTCATGTTACTATGGAAACTTTTAGTCAGTTTTTATGTCCCCTGCAAGCTTATTTTCAGACTCTATTTTCTCCTTCTTAATCAATTCCTTGGTCCATCTTTGCTGAATTCTAAACAGCTCCCAATCCTCATAGCTGTTGTTTTGCTTGGCCGATTTATATGCTTCTTCCTTGGAACGAACACTTTCTCTCATTTCCCTTGTAAGCCATGGTTTGGCCACTTTCCCGTTTTACTTTTTGACAGACAGGAATAAACAATTGTTGCAGTCCCCTTGCACTCCTTCAATGTTTGCCATTGCCTATCCACTGTCATCCCTTTAAGTAACATTCCCCAATCAATAATAGCCAACTCATGCCTCATATCTTCGTGGTTTCCTTTATTAAGATTCAGGACCCTCGTCTCAGAATCAACTACCTCACTCTCCAGCTTGATGAAAAGTTCTATCATATTATGGTCACTCATCCCCAAGGGATAGGGGGGTAGCGGGTAGGCGGGTAGCGGGGGTTGCGTTTGTGGGAGATGATGAACGGTGAGAACATTAGAACATAAGAACATAAGAACTAGGAGCAGGAGTCGGCCATCTGGCCCCTCGAGCCTGCTCCGCCATTCAATTAGATCATTTTGTGGACTCAGCTCCACTTTCCGGCCCGAACACCATAACCCTTAATCCCTTTATTCTTCAAAAAAACTATCTATCTTTATTTTAAAAACATTTAATGAAGGAGCTTCAACTGCTTCACTGGGCAAGGAATTCAATAGATTCACAACCCTTTGGGTGAAGAAGTTCCTCCTATACTCTGTCCTAAATCTACCTCCCCTTATTTTGAGGCTATGTCCCCTAGTTCTGCTGTCACCCGCCAGTGGAAACAACCTGCCCGCATCTATCCTATCTATTCCCTTCATAATTTTATACGTTTCTATAAGATCCCCCCTCATCCTTCTAAATTCCAACGTGTACAGTCCCAGTCTACTCAACCTCTCTTCGTAATCCAACCCCTTCAGATCTGGGATTAACCTAGTGAATCTCCTCTGCACACCCTCCAGTGCCAGTACGTCCTTTCTCAGGTAAGGAGACCAAAGTTGAACACAATACTCCAGGTGTGGCCTCACTAACACCTTATACAATTGCAGTATAACCTCCCTAGTCTTAAACTCCATCCCTCTAGCAATGAAGGACAAAATTCCATTTCCCTTCTTAATCACCTGTTGCACCTGTAAACCAACTCTTTGCGACTCATGCACTAGCACACCCAGGTCTCTCTGCACAGCAGCATGCTTTAATATTTTATCATTTAAATAATAATCCCGTTTGCTGTTATTCCTACCAAAATGGATAACCTCACATTTGTCAACATTGTATTCCATCTGCCAGACCCTAGCCCATTCACTTAACCTATCCAAATCCCTCTGCAGACTTCCAGTATCCTCTGCACTTTTCGCTTTACCACTCATCTTAGTGTCGTCTGCAAAGTTGGACACATTGCCCTTGGTTCCCAACTCCAAATCATCTCTGTAAATTGTGAACAATTGTGGGCCCAACACTGATCCCTGAGGGACACCACTAGCTACTGATTGCCAACCAGAGAAACACCCATTAATCCCCACTCTTTGCTTTCTATTAATTAACCAATCCTCTATCCATGCTACTACTTTACCCTTAATGCATTGCATCTTTATCTTATGCAACAACCTTTTGTGTGGCACCTTGTCAAAGGCTTTCTGGAAATCCAGATGTACAACAATTAGCTCCCCGTTATCTACCGCACTGGTAATGTCCTCAAAAAATTCCACTAAATTAGTTAGGCACGACCTGCCCTTTATGAACCCATGCTGCGTCTGCCCAATGGGACAATTTCCATCCAGATGCCTCGGTATTTCTTCGTTGCTGATAGATTCCAGCATCTTCCCTACTACCGAAGTTAAGCTCACTGGCCTATAATTACCCGCTTTCTGCCTACCTCCTTTTTTAAACAGTGGCGTCACGTTTGCTAATTTCCAATCCACCGGGACCACCCCAGAGTCCAGTGAATTTTGGTAAATTATTACTAGTGCATTTGCAATTTCCCTAGCCATCTCTTTTAGCACTCTGGGATGCATTCCATCAGGGCCAGGAGACTTGTCTACCTTTAGCCCCATTAGCTTGCCCATCACTACCTCCTTAGTGATAACAATCATATCAAGGTCCTCTCCTGTCATAGCCTCATTTCTATCAGTCGCTGGCATGTTATTTGTGTCTTCCACTGTGAAGACCGACCCAAAAAACCTGTTCAGTTCCTCAGCCATTTCCTCATCTCCCATTATTAAATCTCCCTTCTCATCCTCTAAAGGACCAATATTTACCTTAGCCACTCATTTTGTTTTATATATTTGTAGAAACTTTTTTTATATTCTGAGCAAGTTTACTCTCATAATCTATCTTACTCGTCTTCATAGCTTTTTTAGTAGCTTTCTGTTGCCCTCTAAAGATTTCCCAGTCTTCTAGTCTCCCACCAACCTTTGCCACTTTGTATGCTTTTTCGTTCAATTTGCTTATTTCCTTCGATATCCACGGTCGATTTTCCCTCTTTCTACCGTCCTTCCTTTTTGTTGGTATAAGCCTTTGCTGAGCACTGTGAGAAATCGCTTGGAAGGCTCTCCACTGTTCCTCAACTGTTTCACCATAAAGTCTTTGCTCCCAGTCTACCTTAGCTAGTTCTTCTCTCATCCCATTGTAATCTCCTTTGTTTAAGCACAAAACACCAGTGTTTGATTTGACCTTCTCAACCTCCATCTGTGTTTTAAATTCCACCATATTGTGATCGCTCCTTCCGAGAGGATCCCTAACTATGAGATCACACAAATGGAATGCTGTCACACACGGCGGACTCACACTGCTACCCCCTGCCCTGCCACCTCTCGGTGAGGGGGTAACCATGTGGGGCATTCATGTATCTTACACGCCCTCTCCCTGTGCCACCCAGACACTGCACCACCCCCACCCCCAGCCCATCCTTCACACCATAAGTCAGAGGTTAGAGACAGATCGAACAGGTGGTGCAAAAAAGTGTTTAATTGTATGCGTTGATAAAAATGTGCTCTTTTCCCTTATTATCTATGACACTAAAGTGTCACCAATTTCCTAATCTTTCTGGTTCTGCCACTTCTTCAAGGGTGTTACCCTCAACAGCACATCAGAGTGGAGGTGGCCTGCAGCCTCTCTCCTGTGATGCCTTTGGAGGGCGTCCTCTGGAGAGTCTCAGCCTGGATGGGCCGGGTTGACTTTTAGGTGTCACAGTTGACAACGTGTCAGCCTGTTCTGCCGCCCGCTAGCGTCAGGTCGGGGCGGTGGAATTTGGAGGCACTGCACTGCTCTAGCACCTCCCCTGCAGAGTGCTGGCATGGGTCCCATCACTCCCTCCTCACACAGGGAACTCTCTGGACCTCGGGCTACTCCATGGAGGTGAGGCCAGAGTGATCTTCAGAGGCACCTCCATCTGCCAGTCTTGGTGACCCGCCCTCGTCTGAACCATGATGTCGATGCCCTCGGCCATGGCGCACTGAGACTGGGACCTGTCCCTCAGCGAGTGAGACATGTCCCTCACTGCCTCGGTGTCCCTCAGCAAGTGAGACATGGCCTAACTGCCTCGGTGTCCCTCAGCGAGTGAGACATGTCCCTCACTGCCTCGGTATCCCTCTGTGTCTGGGACATGTCCCTCACTGCCTCGGTGTCCCTCAGCGAGTGACACATGGCTCTAACTGCCTCGGTGTCCCTCAGCGAGTGAGACATGTCCCTCACTGCCTCGGTGTCCCTCAGCAAGTGAGACATGTCCCTCACTGCCTCGGTGTCCCTCAGCGAGTGACACATGGCCCTCACTGCCCAGTGTCCCTCAGTGAGTGAGACATGTCCCTCACTGCCTCGGTGTCCCTCAGCAAGTGAGACATGTCCCTCACTGCCTCGGTGTCCCTCAGCGAGTGACACATGGCCCTCACTGCCTCGGTGTCCCTCAGCGAGTGAGACATGTCCCTCACTGCCTCGGTATCCCTCTGTGTCTGGGACATGTCCCTCACTGCCCAGTGTCCCTCAGCGAGTGACACATGGCCCTCACTTCCTCGGTATCCCTCTGTGTCTGGGACATGTCCCTCGGTGACTGGCTAAGGTCAGTCAGCGTCTGCCCAATGGTTTCGAGGCCCTCACTGGGCCAAGCTCTGGAGCGCCGCAGCAATGTCCGTGTGGGCCCAGGGTATGTCCACCTGTTACTGGGCTTTCCTGTCCTGCGCCTCAGCCATGGGCAGCACAAGCCTTGGATGTCGTAGAATCATAGAATCCTGACAGAGCAGCTTGACAACAAGTCCCAGGTGCTGTGGGACGTGTCCCAGTCTGAGGTGGACCTTGACGAGGTGTTGCAGAGCATGTCCTGGTTGCTGGGGGACGTGTCCCAGTCTGAGGTGGACCTTGACGAGGTGTTGCAGAGCATGTCCTGGTTGCTGGCGGACGTGTCCCATTCAAAGCTGGGCATAGCCGGGTCGCTCCAGGGAATGTCCCAGTCACTGAGGCGCATCACCGAGGACGTCAACGCCATGCTGCAGACATTGGGTAACCACCAGGTGGCAGAGCCATATGATGCAGGGCAGCCGTGACTCAATCCAGTTGCCCCTCCGTTAAGCAGGTCGAGGATCACCGAGAGGGCACTGGGGGTGTGGGGGGAAGGGGGAGGGATTGGGAGGGTGGGGTAGGTGAGGTGGCACCATCAAGGGACAGTCGGTGTCACATATGTACAGCATTAAAAAACGTTGCATTCGAGAAATGTGACGCCTCTGACACTTTCGTTCGCAATGTGGGCCAACCCCCGCTCCAGACCCCTGACATTAAGGTCCAGGATGTTCCCCTCCACCCCCCGGCAAACCACATTCAGGTGATGGGTGTGAGCGAGTACTCAGCAGACAGGCAGGGGTCAGACTATATCAAAGATAGAGGACCTCCAGCGCCCAGCTCTCTGCGCATTATCATCACCTCCCTGCCCTCGACAGTGACCCGCTGACGGTGCCAACACAGTCCCAGCTCCCGGGAGTGATGTGACACAGATCCTGGGTGGGGAGGACAGGGTGAGTGGGAGGGACAGGGAAATGTGGCGGATGAGGGGGGGGGGAGGCGAGGGGAAAGGGAGTAGGAAGGGGTGGTGGGAGGGAGGAAAGTGTATGACCAATGAGTCAATTTCCTATGCGAAGAGGAAGCACGTCAGGGCACAGAAAACCGACCCCCTTGTTGAGAAGGTGCGCCTGCTTCACTCCAACCCCCAGTACGCCTTCGTCGAGTTCCCCGACGGCCGTAAGGACACCGTATCCCTCCGGGACCTTGCACCCGCCGAATCCAGCATCCCTTCTATCACTACAGATGCACCCCTCACCCTACACCCCATCCTGCCGCCCCCTCGAGCTCCCGAGCCCACTAGCTCGCTGCATCGGTTCCGCGCAACCCAGCCGCCCCCTCGCGCTCCCGAGCCCACTAGCTCGCTCCACCTGTTCCGCGCGCCCACACCGGCTAACCCCCAGCGCCCTCAGTCCCCAGTCGAACCAGACGGGTATGGAGCTCGGACGAGATCTTCCCTGGAGTTTGCCATCGTACCCCAACCCACAACACCCGTCCAGCCACCGCAAGAGGCTGCAACCCCGGTGCTCCGCAGATCGCACCGGACAGTCCGACCACCGGACAGACTCATTTTTATGAACCACCACCCCCGCCGGACTTGATTTTTTTGTAGGGGGTGAATGTAACTCCGTAATTCACACTGTATTGTATATACATGAGACCATGCATTTGTAAGCGCAGTTGCGTTGCCTGACCACTAGGGGGAGTAGCGCTGGGAATGCTTAGGAGTTTGTACAGGGCTCCACCCTTGGCTCCGCCCATGACTCCTCCCCTGGACTGCTGTATAAATACCAATGCTCAGAGCCAGTCGTTCAGTTCATGAAGAGTTCAACGCGGAACAGGCTGGCTCTGTTGTAAGTAGATTAAAACCACTGTTCATATCTTAAAGCACGTGTCTAGTGAATTGATGGTTCCATCCCCATGCCCCCCCCCCCAACCAACCCATGGCGGCCCATCTCGACCAAGTCTGGCTCCGGGGATTGGGTTCCTTCGGCCCAACCCACCTCCAAACCCTCTCCCCTGAGCACTAGGGCAACAACCTCAGTGTCTCCGGGTTCATTTCCTGGAAGTGAAGATGGCCACTCACCTCCTCAGCTCTGCACAGCAGCCATTCCACTAGTTACACATTTTTATAAACGTGCATTAATCAGCGCCCATGTGACCACTTGGTGGGAGGCGGTTAGATGACAGGGGGTGGGGGAGGGCGTTAGATAGGGAGTCGGTCCTGTCCATTGGATGGAGATTGGGATTAAGTGATGACTGTTGGTTTCCTGCCACATCGCAGGATCCTGATTTCACTGTTAGATTGTAAACTGATCGGCGCCCAGCCCGGTTCTCACTTTTGGCCTCTCCTGCGATCTAACGGCCGCATCGTGCTCTCGCTTAAGCACAGGGTGGCCATTAAATGATGCCCAAGTTCCCAATTGAAATAAATACCATTTCTTAACATCAGTATTTATTCAAATGACATTTGACTTAATCGGACATTTATTGAATAAATCCTTAAACTAATTAAAGACTCAATAACATTTTATCATTTAATTTTTAAAAACTTTCAAAACATAGGTGGTCATTCGAGCTCTTTATGTAATTATTGTCCTGCCCACATGTGAATCAGCAGCTTTGTGAGCTCTGATTGGTGCAAAGTTAAACAGCCACATCCAAGTTCAGTTCTAATAATCAGTTTTGCATCTTCAGAAGTAGAAATCGAGACTCCCAACCCCTAGCAGAGACCATCCAGATCAAAAGTTAAATTTAGAAACTATGATAGAATGCGGAAAACACAAAGGTTACGTTTCCCTCAGTGAAAAGGAATCTCTGTCAACAAGTTCAGCGATGATAACACTTTGCCCATTTCCAATTCACAGGCCAAGGGATGGAGCTGATGGAAGATAGTAAACAAGGTGAATGTCAGATTCACCACATTAGGATATCAAAAGAATATTAATAACATCGAGAAATCAAACAACCTTCAAGGAATTCAGTGATCAGACAGAACATTCTTGAAGAAAAGTTGCAGTCAAACATAAGGAAAGGTTTATTTTTCCTGACCGATGTACATTGATCACTGAAATAAATCAGTGGCCGAGGGCCTGGTGGAGCAAATCGGCAGGAGTGGGGTCTGGCAGGAAACCCAGACTGCAGCTGTAGTGCCCCCCCAGTCAATTACTCACATCAAAGGAGGTTGCCCCCTGACAAAGTTCAGCAGGGGGCTCCGCGACCTCCATTTGAAAATGAAATGAAAATCGCTTATTGTCAAGTAGGCTTCAAATGAAGTTACTGTGAAAAGCCATTTGTGGGAGTGTTGCCTGGCTAAGTGATTACTGTACAGCCAGGAGAAGATGCGAACCAGTGAATGGGAAAGTTTGGAGATTGAATATTGGAACTGTAGTCAGCAATCTAATATGGGGGGATAGAGCCAAATATCTGTGGACACTTCACTCTTTTATGGTAAGCTCTGCATTTTAACTAATTAAAGCACAGGTATCAATGATATTTTACTATCGAGGAGTGCCACTGATTCCACGACCACCACCGTCCTTCTTCACCCAAAATTTAGAGTTCCCAACTGGACAATCCCTCCCCATTTCCTCCAATGACAGCACAATGAGAATGAAGCTTAGACGGGACCCCAGAGAGCAACAGTGTGAGAACTACTGGGTTACATGGGTAAAGATTACAAAATAAATACATTTATTACTCTTCCAGTGAACACTTTAAATCAGCAGTTTTACCTCGCCTCCCCCTGTAATATGTATTTTTGACCAGATACGCAGAAAGAAAATGTTCAGGTGATGAAAATAGATGTTGATGCAACAACAGACTCTAGACAGGCTGTCCTGTGGTAGCTGATTTATTTGATCCTCAATTACAATCAGGTGTGTTTAATGTACCCAGGAGGTGTATGATGGGTCCATATGAGCGACTCAGGTTTGGATAATGATATTTATCAGACTGGAACAGAAGATTCCTTTCGCTGAAATGCAAACAGTCAGATTTTCCATAACCTCCTGTTCTTCTTAGTCCCCCCTCCCAAGGGTTAGAGTCATCGTAATTGGAGCAAATTTCAGGTTGCTATCCTCTTCTGGGTTTGCCACAATATATGGCATCTTCAGTTCTTCTAAGAATGTGACAAATGTGCAAGATGGATAATTAAAGTTCCCCAGTGAATAATTGCTATTTTTGAGCTACTAGCAAAAGACTGTTACTAAATCCACGTCAGTAAGTGGAGACTGCCATCCAAAACATCCCTCTGCGATTTTGGAGGTAAGGTTGTATTTTATGTACATCATCATTTCTCAAAGCCCCTGGCATCATTGAAACAAACAATTCAACGGGGTTATCGAAAAGCAACCTGTTCCATCATATTTTTATGTTGTATTTAAATAGAAGGGCTATTAATATTTCTAAATCTGCAACAAAAGTATGATGTTCTGGTTAATTATGTGCACAAAATAATATCTGCAAGAATTGCATTGGGATCCATTGGCTAACAGAACTTTTACCAGCTTAGCAACAGCTGACTAATCTTATTGGTATTATATTTGAACCAGAAGCATTAGTGGTTGAACCTCCTGATGTTTGTTATGCTTTAATGGCCCAATATTCAAGATATTAGCATTTCATCATCACTTATATTTTTGGGAGATGTTTATGCCACATAAAGTCTGTGCCAGATCCAGGTGCAGATTGTGCGAGATCTTACTTTGGAAAGCATGCTGTAAGTACAGAAAACAAGAGCAACCATCCAAATAAATCATTAGAAGCAGCGGAGTTAAATATTCAAGAGTTACATTTTTGTAAGTTCACTTGCCTGAGAATCAGAATTATTAAGATTTCAAATCATGTATTAAAGCCTGAAAAATATTCACAAGTGACTCTTCCCAGGTGTCCTGTTGATGTCCCTGAGATCTCGACGCCTGATACGCTGTGAACACCAAGGTCAGCAATGTCCTCTCAAAGTCCTCAGACCTCAGCTGACCAATGTATTTGGATAGTCTGTAAGTAAGCCGTCGGATCTCAGTGATATTCTTGGGGATGATGTGATTGACAATAACGTCAAACTTCTTTGCTGATCGCAATGATGCAAGTTCTTCATCCTTCAGGGAGCATTTAAAGTTGTTATCTATGTTCAACCCACCCAGAAGAAACTAGAAATGCAGAAAACAAATATAAATTAAAATGGCAAAACCACCAAAAATACAGCCGAAAATGAGATTTGTAAAAGAATGAAAATAATCCACACAGATCCCCTTTTCACTCGAAATGAATTACAGAAATCAATGAAGTGGGAGATTTGATCGTTGATCTGTGCCTAGACCTCAGTGAGGACTAATAAGTGACTACAATCGGTCCAACTGCCCAGAAGGTGAGATATGGGGGAAGTAGAAGAATGGTCAGGACACCCACTCCTGATGAATGGTGTCTGGAAATGAAAAGTTAAAACAGGATTGAGCTCAGCTGTGACTGCCTTCCACAGAGGAATAGTCTGTGTAATTTCACAACATAAATTCACACATGAAGAGTGATCCACTTGAAGTCTGGGAGGGTGTCCAGAATCCATGCTTTATTCCAGCAAAAACAAAGGAAAGTAACTGGAATGCAAATTGGAAAAACAATGGAGAAATTAAAAACAACGTTTGAACCTCTATCTGTAAAGGGAGAAATGTTACAGTCCCACCATGCCCAAGCACTGCCCCCATGAAAAATTCAGTAAGATGTCTTACAACACCAGGTTAAAGTCCAACATGTTTGTTTCAAACACTAGCTTTCGGAGCACTGCTCCTTCCTCAGGTGAATGGAGAGGTAGGTTCCAGAAACATATATATAGACAAATTCAAAGATGCCAGACAATGCTTTAAATGCAAGCACTTGCAGGTAATCAAGTCTTTACAGATCCAGAGATAGGGTTGACCCCAGGGAGGAGCAGTGCACCGAAAGCGAGTGTTTGAAACAAACCTGTTGGACTTGAACCTGGTGTTGTAAGACTTCTTACTGTGCTCACCCCAGTCCAACGCCGGCATCTCCGCATCATGAAAAATTCAGCCCTTGGAATTAATCACATGGTCTGTCGAATAGAGACAGGTGTTTGGATGAATTTTATGCTCTGGTTTGTGATTCAGTTGATTGAACATTGAAATCCACTAAATTGCAAGAGCTGAGGTCAGTATATATTTCAAAAGTATTCAGTGAATTACAAAATAACAATAACAATAATCTTTATTGTCACAAGTAGGCTTACATTAACACTGCAATGAAGTTACTGTGAAAATCCCCTAGTCACCACATTCCGGCGCCTGTTCGTGTACACAGAGGGAGAATTCAGAATATCCAATTCACCTAACAGGCATGTCTTTTGAGACTTAGAACATAGAACAGTACAGTACAGGCCCTTCGGCCCACGATGTTGTGCCGACCACTTATTCTAATCTAAGATCAACCTAACCTACACCCTTTCAATTTACTGCTGTCCATGTGCCTGTCCAAGAGTTGCTTAAATGTCCCTAATGACTCTGACTCCACCACCTCTGCTGGCAGTGCATTCCACACACCCACCACTCTCTGTGTAAAGAACCTGCCTCTGACATCTCCCCTATACCTTCCTCCAATCACCTTAAAATTATGTGCCCTAGTGACAGCCATTTCCGCCCTGGGGAAAAGTCTCTGGCTATCCACTCTATCCATGCCTCTCATCACCTTGTACACCTCTATCAAGTCACCTCTCTTTCTTCTTCGCTCCAGTGAGAAAAGCCCTAGCTCCCTCAAACTTTCTTCATAAGACATGCCCTCCAGTCCAAGCGGCATCCTGGTAAATCTCCTCTGTACCCTCTCCAAAGCATCCACATCCTTCCTATAATGTTACGACCAGAACTGGACACAATATTCCAAGTGTGGTTGAACCAGGGTTTCATAAAGCTGCAGCAAAATCTTGCGGCTCTTAAACTCAATCGCGTTGTTAATGAAAGCCAACACACCATACGCCTTCTTAACAAATCCTATTAACCTGGGTGGCAGCTTTGAGGGATCTATGTACTTGTCAGAGGAAACCGGAGCACCCGGAGGAAACACACAGACATGGGGAAAACGTACAGACTCCGCAAACTGATCCAAGTGTGGAATGGAAGCTGGGTCCCTGGCACTGTAAAGCAACAGTGCTAACCACTGTGCTACTGTGCCGCCCATTATTGCAACACAAGCTGACCTACACTCAATATCATGGCTAGATTGTCAGGGGTCAATTATAACAAATTCTCCATCTCCATCTCCAAAGTCAAAAACCTATATCCCCTCTCTCCAGTTCAACCTACCATGAAAATTGATCTAAAATGGAAATGCAAAGAAACATAGAGAACAAAGAACAAAGAACAAAGAAAAGTACAGCACAGGAACAGGCCCTTTGGCCCTCCAAGCCTGCACCGACCATGCTGCCCGTCTAAAATACAATCTTCTACACTTCCTGGGTCTGAAATCCCTCTATTCCCATCCTATTCATATATTTGTCAAGATGCCCCTTAAATGTCACTATCGTCCCTGCTTCCACCACCTCCTCCGGCAGCGAGTTCCAGGCACCCACTACCCTCTGTGTAAAAACTTACCTCGTACATCTCCTCTAAACTTTGAGCCTTGCACCTTAAACCTATGCCCCCTAGTAATTGACCCCTCTATCCTGGGGAAAAGCCTCTGACTATCCACTCTGTCTATGCCCCTCATAATTTTGTAGACCTCTATCAGGCCGCCCCTCAACCTTCTTCGTTCCAGTGAGAACAAACCAAGTTTATTCAACCGCTCCTCGTAGCTAATGCCCTCCATACCAGGCATAAACCTAAAATTGTCCATAAAACATACATGTCCAAGGTCTGTGAAGCTATCAAAGACTGAGTATCAGACAGGAGAAGTATGGGCTGGAATTCTCTGGCCACTCGGATTCTCTCTGTCCATTGGCAGAGTACGCCCGCCCATGAGTTTCCCAGCGACGTGGGGTGGCCTCAATGGGAAATCCCATTGGAGCAGCGGGAATTTTGAATCCCGCCGCCAACGAACAGCGCGCCGGTGAGAAACACGGGGCTGGCAGACTGGAGAATCCCGCCCATGATGTATTTCTGAACAAAGATGTTTTTTTATAATTCCAGACTGCAATCTAAAAGACTGAAATCAGGGTCTCAGTATGGATGGGCAGTTGGCTAGGACTGAAACCTGGATCTCAGTATGGATGGGCAGTTGGCTAGGACTGAAACCTGGATCTCAGTATGGATGGGCAGTTGGCTAGGACTGAAACCTGGATCTCAGTATGGATGGGCAGTTGGCGAGGATTGAAACCTGGATCTCAGTATGGATGGGCAGTTGGCGAGGATTGAAACCTGGATCTCAGTATGGATGGGCAGTTGGCGAGGACTGAAACCTGGATCTCAGTATGGATGGGCAGTTGGCCAGGACTGAAACCTGGATCTCAGTATGGATGGGCAGTTGGCGAGGATTGAAACCTGGATCTCAGTATGGATGGGCAGTTGGCGAGGATTGAAACCTGGATCTCAGTATGGATGGGCAGTTGGCCAGGACTGAAACCTGGATCTCAGTATGGATGGGCAGTTGGCGAGGATTGAAACCTGGATCTCAGTATGGATGGGCAGTTGGCGAGGATTGAAACCTGGATCTCAGTATGGATGGGCAGTTGGCTAGGATTGAAACCTGGATCTCAGTATGGATGGGCAGTCGGCGAGGACTGAAACCTGGATCTCAGTATGGATGGGCAGTTGGCTAGGATTGAAACCTGGATCTCAGTATGGATGGGCAGTTGGCTAGGACTGAAACCTGGATCTCAGTATGGATGGGCAGTTGGCGAGGATTGAAACCTGGATCTCAGTATGGATGGGCAGTTGGCCAGGACTGAAACCTGGATCTCAGTATGGATGGGCAGTTGGCGAGGACTGAAACCTGATTCTCAGTATGGATGGGCAGTTGGCGAGGATTGAAACCTGGATCTCAGTATGGATGGGCAGTTGGCCAGGACTGAAACCTGGATTTCAGTATGGATGGGCAGTTGGCGAGGACTGAAACCTGAATCTCAGTATGGATGGGCAGTTGGCGAGGATTGAAACCTGGATCTCAGTATGGATGGGCAGTTGGCTAGGATTGAAACCTGGATCTCAGTATGGATGGGCAGTTGGCGAGGATTGAAACCTGGATCTCAGTATGGATGGGCAGTTGGCGAGGATTGAAACCTGGATCTCAGTATGGATGGGCAGTTGGCTAGGATTGAAACCTGGATCTCAGTATTGATGGGCAGTTGGCCAGGACTGAAATCTGGATCTCAGTATGGATGGGCAGTTGGCTAGGATTGAAACCTGGATCTCAGTATGGATGGGCAGTTGGCTAGGGCTGAAACCTGGATCTCAGTATGGGTGGGCAGTTGGCGAGGACTGAAACCTGGATCGCAGTATGGATGGGCAGTTGGCGAGGACTGAAACCTGGATCTTAGTATGGATGGGCAGTTGGCTAGGACTGAAACCTGGATCTCAGTATGGATGGGCAGTTGGCGAGGATTGAAACCTGGATCTCAGTATGGATGGGCAGTTGGCGAGGATTGAAACCTGGATCTCAGTATGGATGGGCAGTTGGCGAGGATTGAAACCTGGATCTCAGTATGGATGGGCAGTTGGCTAGGATTGAAACCTGGTTCTCAGTATGGATGGACAGTTGGCGAGGACTGAAACCTGGATCTCAGTATGGATGGGCAGTTGGCCAGGACTGAAACCTGGATCTCAGTATGGATGGGCAGTTGGCGAGGATTGAAACCTGGATCTCAGTATGGATGGGCAGTTGGCTAGGATTGAAACCTGGATCTCAGTATGGATGGGCAGTTGGCGAGGATTGAAACCTGGATCTCAGTATGGATGGGCAGTTGGCGAGGATTGAAACCTGGATCACAATATGGATAGGCAGTTGGCGAGGATTGAAACCTGGATCTCAGTATGGATGGGCAGTTGGCGAGGATTGAAACCTGGATCTCAGTATGGATGGGCAGTTGGCTAGGATTGAAACCTGGATCTCAGTATGGATGGGCAGTTGGCCAGGACTGAAACCTGGATCTCAGTATGGATGGGCAGTTGGCTAGGATTGAAACCTGGATCTCAGTATGGATGGGCAGTTGGCGAGGACTGAAACCTGGATCTCAGTATGGATGGGCAGTTGGCTAGGATTGAAACCTGGATCTCAGTATGGATGGGCAGTTGGCTAGGATTGAAACCTGGATCTCAGTATGGATGGGCAGTTGGTGAGGACTGAAACCTGGATCTCAGTATGGATGGGCAGTTGGCTAGGATTGAAACCTGGATCTCAGTATGGATGGGCAGTTGGCGAGGACTGAAACCTGGATCTCAGTATGGATGGGCAGTTGGCGAGGATTGAAACCTGGATCTCAGTATGGATGGGCAGTTGGCGAGGACTGAAACCTGGATCTCAGTATGGATGGGCAGTTGGAGAGGATTGAAACCTGGATCTCAGTATGGATGGGCAGTTGGCAAGGATTGAAACCTGGATCTCAGTATGGATGGGCAGTTGGCGAGGACTGAAACCTGGATCTCAGTATGGATGGGCAGTTGGCGAGGATTGAAACCTGGATCTCAGTATGGATGGGCAGTTGGCGAGGATTGAAACCTGGATCTCAGTATGGATGGGCAGTTGGCTATGACTGAAACCTGGATCTCAGTATGGATGGGCAGTTGGCGAGGATTGAAACCTGGATCTCAGTATGGATGGGCAGTTGGCGAGGATTGAAACCTGGTTCTCAGTATGGATGGGCAGTTGGCGAGGATTGAAACCTGGATCTCAGTATGGATGGGCAGTTGGCGAGGATTGAAACCTGGATCTCAGTATGGATGGGCAGTTGGCGAGGATTGAAACCTGGTTCTCAGTATGGATGGGCAGTTGGCGAGGATTGAAACCTGGATCTCAGTATGGATGGGCAGTTGGCGAGGATTGAAACCTGGATCTCAGTATGGATGGGCAGTTGGCTAGCATTGACAACTTCTTACCTTGGACCGTTTCATTTCATTCAATTCTGTAGGACAACAGATCAATGAGCAGCAAAGTTATGAGAGACGGAACCAATGAGGAGGCACACTGCGACAGATTAGTAACAATGAAGAGGATAAAGAAGTGGCTGAGTAATGGGGAAGAGCGTTATTGGTTGTGGGTGAGGGTGGGGTTGGATGGGCTGCTATAGTCAGATATCGTGAAGTATTCTAATGTAAAGGCAGATACCATCGCGAATGTTCACAATGAAGATTTTTGTCATCGTCCCCTGTTACCATTAGCGTCCAAAGTCAGTGAGGTTGCAAGCGAGAGAACCTGTCAGAATGTTTACAGTGAGGGGATCCATTCACTGGAACATTAACTGTCGGAAGGGCCTTTCAGAAAGGACACTGAGAATCCCATTGACACAGGAGCGGTATAGATGCTCCTGGTTGGTGGGGACAGTAACCGAGCGATACTGAGCACTAACATAATGATAGTGTGAAGAATGTAGTCATTGAAGAATGTTTACTGCGAGAGATCTAATTACTGGAGAGGATTATTATGGGGTTTAGTCATTTATGAGGAGTCTAGTGAGGAACCCAGTTATCAAATAAAGTATAGTTTGAGACCAAGCCACTGAGTAGTAATTATCTGAGTGTTTATGCCACTGAAGAGTTTAATAATACACTGAACTTACAGCACACAAACAGGTCTTTTGGCCCAACCAGGTTGTATCACCAAATATTCTGATTACAAATACCCACAGCCTGTTCCCTGATCACTTCAATCCTTTATTCACTGATCCATCTTTAATTGTTTATATTGGCTCGGGTTTTCTCCATGGGTGGGTGTCCTGAATGCTCTCCGAGGTGAAAGAGTAATTGGCCACGGGTTTCAAGAGGGCGCTCCTTCATTGGGAGGCGGGGCTTCTCAAGTGCGAGTCTATTCGAAACTGGCCGCAGCAGCCATTTTGTGAGCTATTGATTGAGTGCTCCAACTCCAGCTTGGAAAAAACAGAATCGTAAGGAGACTGGGAATTCCCAGGAGAACCAGAGGTGCAGACCCAGGGCAGGACAGATTTTCAGATGGAGGCTGGAAGTCCTCCAGGAGGCCACGATGCAGAGGAGGGAGGTTCCCTCTTCAGAGGGTGACAGGAGGAAGCCACTCACCCAGACTAAGGATGGATGGAATAGCTGGCACTGTCCACAGCAGGAGTGCAGTCTGCAGAAGTTGAATCCCACATCAGAAGAGATTCAATGATCTGATCTGTTCTGCAAATTAAATGCCACCCTCAAACCTCAGGCCAGCAGGTTTCCGAGTCTTCACCCTCGAGGAAACCTCAGGCTGGCAGGTTGCCGGGTCTTCACCCTCCAGGAAACCTCAGGCCAGCAGGTTGCTGGGTCTTCACCCTCCAGGATACCCATCAGCTGAGGAGCCGAAGACCACAAGCTGCTCTTGAATTTGGAAGGAATGTAGGCCTGAGGCACTCACTGACCCCTCAGAAAAGGGTCAGAGTTATGGACTGGGGTGGAGTGACATGGGTGCCAGGGACCAATGGCAGTGGGTATGCCAGGGTGTTCCTTTGGGGAGCCCACGGGGGGGTGGGGGGGGGGGAGGTGCCTCCTTGTACATGGGGGTATTGGGGATGGGGTGGGGGGAGGGGGGAGTTCCTTATGTGTATGTGGGGGGCTGATGTTGCCTGTTAATTCATGTTGCATGGGACACACCTCCAGGATTCATTACTTCCTGGTCCTGGACAATACGGCGAGAAAGGTTGATTGTGCAGTCGACAAGTTGCTTTTCTCGCCTAGTCTAGCGCTTAGAAGATAAAATGGAAATTCTGGCCATCGTGCTGCTGAGGAGCAGTCACCACAGATATTTGCAGCTTTTACTGAACTGGAGAAGCAGACATTGGTCATGGAGGACGGCAGTGCCCCTTTTAGCCTTGCAGGAGAAATACAAGTGTCGATAATGCCCATGAGAGAGCGTGGTTGGATGGAGTTGTCTCCTGCCTTCCAGTTGTAACCAGTGAAGAGGAGGCAGCCATGGAATTAACCGAGATCAGGGACATTGACGAAGCCACCATGGCAAGGTGGGCACTTGTGGTGGAGGTAGATACCCAAAGTACCAGTGGTCACCGTGGTGATTTCTGGTGCTGACCCTTTAAGGGCAACACGGCATGAAGAGGGTCACCTGTCTTGAAGGACCAATGGGGACCGAGAGAGGCTAATCACCCAGAGGCTGGAGTCACCTTTTAGGCAGGAGACTTGTGACAGAAATGTGGGGACCAGGACAGCAATCGCTGTGCTAAACAAACAACAACGTTCTGGGGTTTCCAGGAGGGGATGTCCTCAACCTGTTAAAAAAAAGCAAAGTTAAAGGGTTTGCAAAACGGCCCCTTGGGCCTCGGCAGCAGGATCTTCCAGTGAAATCGATAAAAGAAACGGGCAAGGGAGGAAAAGCTGCAGAAATCACCAGGAGGGATTGCTACCTGTCGAAGTGAAGTTTTAAAAGTTTAAACAAAGTTCAACAAAGAGCAGCCAGATGTGTAGCTCCAAAAGAACAGGAAAAACACACAGTTTAAAAGCTGATAGTTTAAAAAAGATGGCTGTCTTAAAGTGCCAAGGACTGGTAACTACACGGCAATGGGCAGGTAAATTGGAGAAACATAGAAACATACAAATAGAAGCAGGAGGAGGCCATTTGGCCGTTAATCCTGCTCGCCATTCATTATGATAATCCCGCATTCCGCCATATGCTGTAATCCCCTTTGCCCTAAGTGCGATCTCTGCTTCTTGAAAAAGTACAGGGCACAATCGAACAAAGGCTGAAAAGCAGCTCACTCAGGCACAGCTCCTGATCAACCCGGATCGCAGAGCCTCTCCGAGATCTAACACCATCATTGTGGGACCAGACGCAACGGCACTCATGGGGGTCTCCCAGGAAATCGGAGGCCCTCAGGTACATGCTCTTTGGGCAGGGTGGTACCCTTGCATGTCTGGTGCCATCTGGGCACCCTGGGAGTACTAACCTGGCAGTGCCAACTGGATGCTGGCCTGGCACTGTCAAGGTGCTAAGCTGCTATTTTTTGAATGGAACGATTGGGGGGGGGGGGGGGGGGGGGTCGGGGGTCGCTTTGGGGACCTTGCAGATCAAGACGCCATTTGAATATTGCATCTCGATCTGTCACTACACTGAGAATTTCCAGCGAGCGAAGCTCCAGCGAGCGAAGCTCCAGCGAGCGAAGCTCCTAGGTGTACAAAACGGGCTATGTGCAGCCCTGGCCGCACATTGCCCCCATTGTGGCCCCTTATCAAACGCCAATTGTGCATATTTTGGGACTTTTGGACTTTTTCTTATTTACTTAAATTGTGCCACAATGTTTGGCCCTCAACGAATTCCACTTTCACCACTCTCTGGGTGAAGAAATGTCTCCTCATTTCTCTGTCCGAAATGGTCTACCGCCTGTCCTCAGACTGTGACCCCTGGTTCTGGACACCCCCACCATCAGGAACATCCTTCCTGCCTCTACCCTGTCCAGTCCTGTTAGAAATTTATAGGTTTCTATGAGATCCCCTCATTCTTCTGAACTCCAGCGAATACAATCCTAACCAACTCAATCTCTCCTCATACGTCAGTCCCGCCATCCCAGGAATCAGCCTGGTAACCCTTTGCTGCACTCCCGCTAGAGCAAGAAGATAAGAAGACCAGAACTGCACACAATATTCCAAGTATGGCCTCACCAAGGCAGCAACACATCCCTGCTCCTGTACTCGAATCCCCTCGCAATGAAGGCCAGCATACCATTGGCCTTCTTTACCACCTGCTGTACCTGCATGCTTACCTTCAGCGACTGGCATACGAGGACACCCAGGTCTTGCTGCACATACCCCTCTCCTCATTTATGGCCATCCAGATAATAGTCTGCCTTCCCATTTTTGCTACCAAAGTGGATAACCCCACATTTATCCAAATTATACTGCACCTGCCATTTACTTGCCCACTCACTCAACTTGTCCAAATCACACTGAAAGATCACCCTCCCACCTAACTTTGTATCTTCGGCAAATTTGGAGATATTTCTCTACTAATACTGATCTCCTTCTCTTCCTTCCTCTCTTTCTCCCTCTCACTAAACCTCATGTTCCCCAATGTTTCTGGTATTTAATATGCATCTTCATTTGTGAAGACAGAATCAAAGTATGTGTTTAGTTGCTCAGCCATTTCTTTGTCCCATATTATAGATTCCCCTGACATAACTCTTCACATGACTATAGAAAAGTTTGCACTCAGTTTCTATGGTCCTCCGCAAGCTTACTCTCGTCTGTTGCTTCTACAAAGTGTAAATGAGCCGCATTACAATCTTGACCACACTGGTTGTTTGAGTAGCTGTTACAACACTCTGGACTATTCAGCAAGTTGTTCACTTGCAGAATCACATCGAAGAATATTCTGTTTTCCCCTTCTTAATCCATCCCCTTGTCCTCCTTTGCTGAATTCTAAACTGCTGCCAATCCTCAGATCTGTTCTTTTCTTGGCCAATCTGTATGCTTCTTCCTCAGATCATTTTTTAATATAAATTTAGAGTACCCAATTAATTTTTTCCAATTAAGGGACAATTTAGCGATGCCAATTCATCCACCCTGAAGATCTTTGGGTTGCGGGGGTGAAACCCACGCAAACACGGGGAAAATATGCAAACTCCACACGGACAGTGACCCAGAGCCGGGATCGAACATGGGACCTCGGTGTCGTGAGGCAGCAGTGCTAACCAGTGCGCCACCGTGCTGCCCCTTCCTCAGATCTAATACCATCTCTAACTTTCCTTGTATGCCATGGATTGACCACCTTTCCCATTTTATTTTTGTGCCAGACGGGAATAAACAATTGTTGCAGTTCCCCCATGCACTCCTTGAATGTTTACCATTGCCTATCCACTGTCATCCCTTTCAGTAACGTTCCCAAATCCATCCTAGCCAACCCTCGCCTCATATCACCCAAGTTTCTTTTATTAAGATTCAGGACCCTAGTCTCAGAATCAACTACCTCACTCTCCATCTTGATTAAATATTTTATTGTGTTATGGTCACTCATCCCCATGGGGACTCAGATAACTAGACTGCCAATTACTCCTTTCTCATTACACAGTACCCAGTCTAGGATGGCCTGTTCTCTAGTAGGTTCCTCAATGCACTGGTCCAGAAAACCATCCCATATAAACTCCAGGAATTCCTCCTCTACATCACTGTGACTAATTTGATTTGCCCAATCTTTATTCAGATTAAAATCATCCATAATTACATATGTTCCTTGATTACAAGTGTCTCTAATTCCCTGTTTAATGCCATTCTCAACATTGTCACTATGGTTTGCGGGTCCATATACGATGCCCACTGATGTTTTTTTCCCCTTAGTGTTTCTCAGCTCGACACATACAGATTCCACATTGTCAGAGCTAATATCCTTCCTCATTATTGTGTTAATTTAATCTTTAACCAGCAAAGCAACCCCACCATCTTTCCCTTATTGTCTGTATTTCCTAAATATTGAATACCCCTAGACATTCAGTTCCCATCCCTGGTCACCCTGCAGCCATGTCTCCGTAATCCCAGCAATATCATTCCCATTTATATCTACTGGCGTGATTATTTAATCCGCTTCATTTGTGAATGCTACGCGCGTTAAGGCAAAAAGCCTTTAAGCTTGTCTTTTTAACATCCCTTGTCCCATTCCCACTATTTTTTACTGTGGCCCTGTTTGAATCTGGTCCTTGCTTTCTCTGCCATTCACTTTTCTTATTCCCCTTTTGTATTTTGTTTTTTTCCTTGACTCCCCCCTCCTCTGATTCCTGTATAGGTTCCCATCCCCTTGCCCCTCTCTCCAGCTCTATACAAATGCAGTAATAAACTCCTCTCCCCAGCCCCTTACATATAGAGTAATCAGGACCTCTCCCAAGCCCCTTCCACATACAGTAGTTTGAACGCTCCCCAACCGCTCCAGCAAATAGTCCCCGACCTCAGAGTCAGTCCTGCTCAGGTGTAACCCGTCCAGTTTGTACAGTTCCCATCCTCTTCCAGAGCCAATCCCAATGCCCCAGGAATTGTATTGTGTCCAGTTCTGGTCGCCTCATTATAGGAAGGATGTGGATGCTTTGGAGAGGGCACAGAGGAGATTTATCAGGATGCTGCCTGGACTGGAGGGCATGTCTTATGAAGAAAAGTTGAGGGAGCTAGGACTTTTCTCACTAGAGTGAATGAAGAAGGCAGAGAGGTGACCTGATAGAGGTGTACAAGGTGATGAGAGGCATGGATAGAGTGGATAGCCAGAGACTATTCCCCAGGGTGGAAATGTCTGTCACGAGGGGACATAATTTTAAGGTGATTGGAGGAAGGTATAGCGGAGATGTTAGAGGTAGGTTCTTTACACAGAGAGTGGTGGGTGTGTGGAATGCACTGCCAGCAGAGGTGCTGGAGTCAGAGTCATGAGTGACATTTAAGTGACTCTCAGACAGGCACATGGACAGCAGTAAATTGAAGGGGTGTCGGTTAGGTTGATGTTAGATTTGGATAAATAGTCGACACAACATCGTGGGCTGAAGGGCCTGTACTGTGCTGTACTGTTCTATGTTCTATGTTCTAAACCATAGACACCTCAATCAAGGAGAGGGAAACACTGGGTTAAGTTACAAATGACCTGCTGCCTGTTTCTTACATTTCCATTTAGAAGGGAAGTTCACAGAGCTATCAGGAAGTATGAGTGTTTCATTATTATTTGACCAGAGGCTGCTTCAAGGTTCAACCTCTTTCATTCTGTTTCACTAGAGGGTGCTGCAGCATCAATTCTTTCTATTTAAGCAACTACATCTGCAAGTTGTTGGTGAGTCATACAAATCATTCACCTTGTGTGTTCATATCAACATCATGACAAACTTCAATTTCCCATTACAATTAGTGCCCATTATTTAATAATCCCTTTGTGTCCACGTAGCTTTTGCAGGCCCAGAATGATTTTAATTTAAAAGGTAAAGTTGCCACAGTTCCAGATTAAAATGGGCAATCTTTTGGGGGGGTGGGGGGAGCTGACTTAACCTCAGACGAGGGGCAAGGTTGAGAATACATGTGCAGAATAGCAGCAGCAACTTGCAGTGGGCAAGTTTCCTCAAATCAGGGACATTTGCCTGGACAGTTCTCTTTGATTTCGGCTATATTCGGGTGGTTGCTGGCTACTGTTCAGACACTGCAAAATATCATCGTGCTCCAAACTAATTTGGTGCACTGCATAGCTCTGCACAGCCGGGATCCTGCAGCACCTTGCTGATTTAAAACAGAATGTTTGAAGACATTATAAAGTATCGTGTCAATCCAGAACCATGACACATCTATCCAAAGAATGTTCAACTGCACTTGTTCCATCACCCAGGCAGTTACATTGAACAATAGAATATATCATTCAAGTTACAAATTCCACTGCACTGTGATACTCTCTAAATCTTAGAACCAACAGCAATTAATAATCCTTCACCCAGAAAATCAGAAAAATACCATTATCTTTAAAGAAAATTTGTATTAAAATTTAGAGTACCCAATTATTTTTTCCAATCAAGGGGCAACTTAGAGTGGCCGGCACCTACCCTGCACAACTTTTGGGTTGTGGGGATGAGACCCACACAGACACGGGGAGAATGTGCCAACTCCACACGGACAGTGACCCGGGGCCGGGATTGAACCTGGGTCCTCAGTGTCGTGAGGCAGCAGTGCTAACCATTGTGCCACCGTGCTCCCCTTGTCTTTAAAGGAAATTGATAAATGACTATATTCATTGAGCAGTTTTGGGAGCTCGTTAATTATACAAGTATTCAAAAACAGTGGAAGAGAAATGCAAAAGAGGGATAGAGAGAAAGATCGAGAAACCTCATACAGCAGCTCCACATCCTTCTGTGACTTCTGGAAAACAGGATCAATAGGAACGTCGGAAACCAGGTTTCTTTTCAACCTCTGTGCAGATGGGAAGAGAACTGGAAGAGGGAAGGGAAATGAAAACTGTTACAAAATCAAGCACTTCAACAACTGTCATCAACAATATTAACATCAAGAATAACATTGCTGGCACAAAATCAATAACACTGAGGACAGCACTGGATCCTCCACATTAGACAAATCATAAAATTCACTTTTATTTTATGTAATGCAAACGCTATCCTGGGAGACCCAGCCCACATTCACACACACTCATTATCTTGTGATAGGCACAGGGGTACAGTTTCCATTTTGCACACAATTGGCCATTCTGGCGTAATTGTATCTGCTTTCAAAAGGTTTATTCCCTACATTTCTGCACAAAACCATTTTGCAAAACACTGAACAACAAATCTGTTATGAATCAGTGCAATTGGGCAGCGAGTTAAAATGTATTGTGTGCACAAAATGTTGCTTTGAAATGTTTTCTTTCATACATTTTGAAATAGTATTTTGCTGAAATTTCCTTAAAAATACCTGAAAATATGCTTCCAACAAAACAATACGCATTTCACCCACATCTAGCATCTCTGAGTTCGGTGTCTCTGCTTGTTCTTGGAGTGTAAGTGTCGAGGGCAAGGCCAGTATTTATTGCCTTGGGGTAGTAACCCCCTGAATCAGGCGGGCTCCACGGACCACATGACCAGCTTGGGGCCAATCGCACGGGAACATGCAAAACCGGGCCAATAAAGAGTTTGCGCAGGGCCCTGGGAGCGGGACCCAGGCAATGTAGAGGCCGAAGATTTAAGACCTCTTGCATTGAGTTCTCTGCCTGTTACATAACTGCCTTTACATTTCATCAATAAACCCCTTTGTTAACTACTGGAAGCTTCCAGTGTCTGTCTCAAGCAACCACATTGGCAACAAGGAAAATGTTTTCAATTCCAGCCGACAGTCGTCATAAATCGAGACGGGAAGAAAGGACGAGCTGGGAATGTAGACAAGCTCCAGCAAGGGTCGGAATTATTTATACCGTGAGTGGAAATGGTTATGATTGGGAAACTGGACCCATTTTACCAAGTGGTTGGTGATTGGAGTTTGTACATCGAACAGCTCTGCTATTTTTATTATGAACAAGATCACAGTCGAGGGCAAACAGAAGGTGATGTTTCTGAGAGTTTGTGGGCCCCAAATGTACAATTTGATTCGGAAACTCACTTTCCCGGAGGTACCCAACTCAGAGAGTGAAATTGGTTGAAAAACATTTCAACCCGAGGCCCTCGATTATCCTCCAACGTGATAAGTTTAACTCTGTCCTGAGGAATCATGAAGAGTTTGTATCAGCTTCAGGGCTCGCGGAGCACTATGACTTTGGGACCGTGCTGAGTGACATGTTGCACGATCGGCTGGTTTGTGGGATCCATAACATTAATATCCAGGAGAAGCTGAAACCACTATAACGTGATCGAGATAGCTCAGACAATAGAGTGCACTGAAATAGGCGCCACTGGCCTCTAAAGTGGGGAGAGGTTAACCAAGCTTGGGGGTGGTATGGGCGAGAGGTTCAAAGCAGGATCACTAGGCACAGCGGAGAACCAGATCGGGATCGGGCTGATGCCAAAGGACCGGGACGAAGACGGGCGGTTACTCAAGTCAATGGTGTCATGTGAAGGAGACCAAACCCAGTCCTCAAAACACTTGGTGCATTTTGGAACAGGAAGATCGATCGTGCGGACATATGGGGCGAAATTCTCCCCCCCCCCACGACGGGTGGGAGAATAGGGGGAGGGCCTTCCCGACTTTTTTGACGCCCTCCCGCTATTCTCCCCCCCCCCCCCCCCCGCCGAAATCCCGACAAGAATCGCTGCCGCCGTTTTTTTACGGCCGGCAGCGATTCTCAGCTGTTAGAAGGGCCGAAGTCCCAGCCTTTTACGACCTTTTTACGAACGGCAAACACACCTGGTCCTGCCGTTCGTAAAAACGTCGTGACAAACTCGCAAAAAATAACCATGGCACCGATTGGCACGGCAGTACTACGGCCGTGCCAAGGGTGCCATGGGCCCGCGATCGGTGGGCACCGATCGCGGGCAGCGGGCCCGATGCCCGCGCACTATTTGTCCTTCCGCCGCCCCGCAGTATCAATACGCGGGGCGGCTGAGGGGCAACCCGGCCCGCGCATGCGCGGGTTTCGCGCAAAACGCGATGACGTCACCCGCGCATGCGCGGGTGGAGTCTTCCCACCTGCGCATGCGCGGCTGACGTCATATGACGCGTCAGCCGGCGCTAACTCCGGCAAGCGGGCTTAAACAATTTTCGTTAAGCCCGACTTGTCGGAGCCTCCGACGTCGGGCTGCTAGCCCCGACGGGGGACCAGAATCGGTCCCCCGTCGGAAAGGGGCGTGCTGCCGTAAAACCCGCCCGGGTTTTACGGCAGTTTTACGATTTCTCCCGTTTTGGGAGAATTTCGCCCATGATACGTGACATCACGGTATGGGGCAGTTATATCCCGCAAAACGGGAGGTGCTTCTGAGCGCTTATCATCTGGATTTGTCCTATTTTGGGGTGCAAAGGTCAATGCTGGGCAATCTCCAGATTGTTAGATAGACACTGGTAGTGTAGGTGTACTGAGACAGCCTGAGACTGACCCAGTGCCTGGAGATAATCCCTGATATCACATGGAGTGAAACATATTAGCTGAAGACAGGCATCTGTGATGGTAGGAGCTCAGGAGAAGGTTGAAATGAATAATCAACTCTGTGCTTCTGGTTGAGGATATTTGCAAATGCATCAGCTTTTCTTTGCACTGACGTTTCAATACTGATGATGGAGATGGTTTTGAAGCCTCCTTGCCAGTTAGTATACATCACCATTAATGACTAAAGGTAACAGTACGCCAGGGCTTTGATCTGATTGCTTGGCTCTGTCTGTAACATGCTGCTTCCACTATTTAGCACACATGTTGACTGTGATCTAAACTAAACGTTTCTAAGTGTTATTTGTGGCGGGTTTTGCTGGGAGCTTCACTGCAGCTCTCCCGGCGAGTTCCCCGTCGCTATCTAACCACACTTAGTCACTTTTTTGTGCCCTGGGGAGTTTCTCACGGTCAAGCCCACACTTTGAATTATTTCCATCACTGGGGAGCCGGACGTGCTGGGCAGACTGGCTCCTCAGAGATCCGGTTTGAAAGGGTGTCCTGATCTCCAAGTGAGCTTGTGGGTCCCCTCCCACCCATGGGCAATGTCACCCCCCCCCCCCCCCCACACGCATGTGCATTGCCCCACACCCCCAAGTGATGACACCCACTATGGGGTAGCTGAGGGACCCCCTTTTTCAGGCCTTCCCACATCCACTTGTGCCCCCTCCCCATCCAGGACACCCAGCCTTCAATCCTCAACCTTATGGAGGCCCCTTCATATCCACCCTTCAGGTTTCAGAGGGCAAGAAGCAAACTTATCTAAGTGGATTTCAGAATATTCATCCCCATCCGTGACAAATTAATCCAATAATTAGCTTGTGTTTTGCTTCAATAGCTGGAGCTGTGATGATTTGTGGTTATTTTGGCATCTGGGAACTGTAGAAGTTGGAACTCATACCGAAGGAAATATCCTCATACCTTACATTCCAACATCTGCTTCTACTTCATTAAAGTGCCAACAACGCAATTTAACATGCTGCATCCATGCTTAAAGTTTTCAAATCTAACCAGAATATACCCGTATTGCACACTTTTTCCTGTGCTCATTATCTTTTTCAGGTGCATATCAAAATACATATGTGTGTGAATTATCTACATTTACTGCACATTCCTCAACAATTAGCTGGTTAAGACAGAGAGCGGAATCTTACCAAAAATTGACAAAGAGAAAAACAGAGTGAATTCCGCGGCCTCTTCAACAAAACTTTTTTCCCCAGGTGAATCACGCCGCACTTTTGGAGGCCTCCCGCTGATTTGTCTGCTCCAGTGAATCTTAATCACTGCAATCGCTGGGGAGCTTTCCATTACCGGTGAAATGACAACCATGAAACCTGCTCCAAAATGGCAGCCATGAAACCTGCTCCAAAATGGCAGCCATGAAACCTGCTCCAAAATGGCAGCCATGAAACCTGCTCCAAAATGGTAGCCATGAAACCTACTTCAAAATGGCAGCCACGAAACCTACTTCAAAATGACAACCACGAAACCTGCTCCAAAATGGCAGCCATGAAACCTGCTCCAAAATGGCAGCCATGAAACCTGCTCCAAAATGGCAGCCATGAAACGTGCTCCAAAATGGTAGCCATGAAACCTACTTCAAAATGGCAGCCATGAAACCTGCTCCAAAATGGTAGCCATGAAACCTGCTCCAAAATGATAGCCATGAAACCTGCTCCAAAATGGCAGCCATGAAACCTGCTCCAAAATGGCAGCCACGAAACCTGCTCCAAAATGGCAGCCACGAAACCTGCTCCAAAATTTTCCAAGGGAGTCCTGACCAGACATCTGGATGGAGTCCAGCAGAGGCGGGACGTCCTGTAGCCGCACTCCAGGAAGTGTACACCTCAACCTGGGAGGCTATGGCGGCATGAGTGAATGCCAGCTCACTGCAAAAGAGGACGGGTCAGCAGTGCAGGAAGAAAATGAATGACCTTCTTCGTGCAGCCAACGAAAGGCTGCCACCTCCAATCTCTCACTGGGGGGAATCCACATGTATGCGTACCATGGGATGGCAGGACTTCGGCATCTGACTGCAGCTGCCCCTCTATCCCATGGAGGAGCCCAGGGGGCTCCTGGCACCCAAGGGAAAGGGATAGGCAGGAACCCAGTGAGGGGCCCGACAGCCTGGGGACCATGGGGGTGTCCAGCCCATCTGACAGCCCCCTCCCTTTGGTGACACACCCCCAGCCCCAAACACCTAGGAGGGTAGCAATGCAACATGCATGCTGCCCAAAAGTATGCCCGCACCCTCAATTTCCAGGGCCCCAGGGGTCGCCAGCCAAAACCATCTCAGGCACAGAGTATGGAAGTCAGCAGATCACCTCAACCTCAGCGCTGAATCCTGGGAAAACACCCAGACACAGTGTGAGGGTGAGGACATCACAAACTGTCTGGTGGACACGGGTGATCATAGGCACTCGTTAAGATAGGTCCCCACTCTACAAAAGCAAATACACATCACTTTGTTCTCCAGCCTGTCATTTCATGACGTCATGCTCCACAAACCCTGCGCACACTCGCTGATTCATCGCAGTGTGAGAGGCAGCGTGATGTCTCTGCCACCTCCCCCCCCCACCCCCAAACACTCCCCACACTGACCACCACCGCCCCCTCACCCCATCCCACCCCCAAACACTCCCCACACTGACCACCACCGCCCCCTCAGCACCGCCCCCCCCCTCCCCCCCCCCACCCCCAAACACTCCCCACACTGACCACCACCGCCCCCTCAGCACCGCCCCCCCCACCCCCAAACACCCCCCACACTGATCACTGCTGCTGGCAGGTCCCCCACCCTGACCACCACCGCCCCCTCAGCACCGCCCCCCCCTCCCCCCCCCACCCCCAAACACTCCCCACACTGACCACCACCGCCCCCTCAGCACCGCCCCCCCCCACCCCCAAACACTCCCCACCCTGACCACCACCGCCCCCTCACCCCACCCCACCCCCAAACACCCCCCCAACCCACCCCCACCACCTTCCAGAATCAACGCACAGCCTCTCATTTCAGCCACTCTTTGCCACTGGTGATGAGGCTAAAGTGGAGAGAGTCTGACCCACCCCAGAGGTTAGTTGGAGAAATAGAACAGAATCCCTGACCTCACAGAATCATAGAATTTACAGTGCAGAAGGAGGCCATTCGGCCCATTGAGTCTGCACCGGCCCTTGGAAAGAACACCCCACTACATCCCACACCTACACCCTATGCGCACACCATCTCCACCCCATCCCTGTAACCCAGTAACCCCTCCTAACCGTTTGGACACCAAGGGCAATTTATCATGGCCAATCCACCTAACCTGCACAACTTTAGACTGTGGGAGGAAACCGGAGCACCCGGAAGAAACTCACGCAGACACGGGGAGAACGTTCAGACTCCGCACAGACAGTGACCCAGCGGGGAATCGAACATGGGACCCCAGAGCTGTGAAGCAACTGTGCCACTGTGCCGCCCACCTTGAAGGGAGCTGGTGCAGATGGGAGCTGATCCAGCATCTCTGAACCCCATGATAAGTCCGTTCATTGGTTGGGGGCGGGGGTCGTTAAGCTCGTTTTCACACAGGAGTCAGACATATCGTTGAGGAAACTCAGAGCTTCGCTCTGTCCTCAATACACGTCATCATCATTCTCTTGTGGAGTCGGACCAATGGCTTTAGACTCCTGCCCATGGAATCAGGGATTTGAACCAAACTCCCAGATCAGCAACCTGCGCCACGGGATTTCCAGTCCAGTGACATCACCACTGCCCCTCCGCCTCCCATTTGCTGTCCACGCAAGATGGAATTTTGCGGGGAGGGGGGGTGGTTTCAAAGCTCTCGAACAGCTTGTTGGCTACACAGCTGGAATGTCTCATCCTGTTGCCCCACACTATCATCCTGGCGGGGCATGTCGGGGTCTGAAAGAGCCGGCAACGACAGCTTTCCGGAATATGGGCGCTGTCTCCACTTCAAAAAAATGAAGAACCACAGAAACAGAAACAGAGACCCCCCCCCCCCCACCCCCCCAACACACGACCCCGCCCCACCACACACACACAGAGGAACCCCCCATTAGTACAGGAACCCCCTTCAGAAAAAAGAAGGAAAAAAGAAAATCGCTTATTGTCACGAGTAGGCTTCAATGAAGTTACTGTGAAAAGCCCCTAGTCGCCACATTCCGGTGCCTGTCCGGGGAGGCTGGTACGGGAATTGAACCGTGCTGCTGGCCTGCTTGGTCTGCTTTAAAAGCCAGCGAACCAGCCCCTTCACCCACCCCCTCCCATAATTTTTGTTATTTACAGCACAGAATGAGGCCATTCGGCCCATCGTGTCTGCACCGGCTCCCGAAAGAGCTACCCAGCTAGTCCCATTCCCCAGCCTTATCTCCGCAACCCTCTAAATCATTACTTTCAAATATCCAGCTCTCTTTTGAAACCTCCTATGGAATCCACCTCCAGCACTCTCCCAGGCAGCGCATTCCAAACCCCAACAACTCTCTCAGTAAAGAAGTTTCTCCCCATCTCACTCCGAACTCTCTTGATGACCATCTTGAAATTGTGACCCCCCCCCCCCATCACTGACTTACCAACCAGTGGAAACAGAATATCCTCCTTTACCCTGTCGCAATTGTTCAGAAGTTTGAACACCTCAATAAGGTCGCCTCTTAATCTTCTCTGCTCCAAGGAGAACAGGCCCAATTTCTCCAATCTTTCCATGAATCTAAAATTCTTCGGTCCAGATTCTCCGATTCTGGGGCTAAGTGCAAAGGATCCGTGGTGTTTTACATGGACAATGCTGTGACCGGCGAGGGGGGGTGAGGGGAGGATCCGTGGTGAGGGGAGGATCCGTGGTGAGGGGAGGATCCGTAGTGTTTTACATGGACAATGCTGCGACTGGCGAAAGGGTAGCAGCCGCCCCACTTAAAACTCTCGGCCTCTGCAAAATAAACGGGTGGAGAATTGCCGGGTCCGTGGACGTGCATGTGCGCTGACCTGACCTACTATCCCCGTGGCCACCCCCGGGGCAAGCCACTGGCCACCCCCCCACCGGACCCCCAGCCCTCGCGGAAGCCCCCCCCCCCCCCACCCCCCCGGCCAGCAGCACGGCTCCTGCCTGACTGTAGCAGCAATGGACACAGTCCGCAGCCGCCACGCTGTGTTTCCGTACGGCTGGGACCACACGTCGCCCGTGCCAACGTGAACTCGGCCCATCGGGGGCGGAGCATTGGGGGAGGGCCTTCAGGTTACGTCCTGAGGCCGTCCCAACAGTGTGCGGCGCGCGCTGCGATGGCGCTGTTTTGGAGCGGGCGAGGCATCCAAAACTTGGGTAAAACTGCCACCGCCCCCGATTCCATCGGAAAAAGGGATTCTCCACCCGATCGCCGAATACGAAATCGGTGTCGGGAATCTCGCCCCTCATTCCTGGCATCATTCTGGTAAATCTCCTCTGCACTCTCTCCAGGGCTTCAACATTCTTCCTTAAATAAAGTGTCCAGAACTGAACACAATACTCCAAATGTGGTCTGACCAATGATTGGTAGAGGTGTAGCATCACTTCCTTGCTTTTATACTCTGCCTCTATTTATAAATCTAAAGATGCTATAAGCCTTCTTTTTTGCTTTTTTTAAAATTCATTTTTTTCCAATTAAGGGGCAATTTAGCGTGGCCAATCCACCTACTCTGCACATCTTTGGGTTGTGGGGGTGAAACCCACGCAGACACGGGGAGAATGTGCAAACTCCACACGGACAGTGACCCAGAGCCGGGATCGAACCTGGGGCCTCGGTGCCGTGAGGTAGCAATATACCATAACCCTTCTTAACAACTGTTTTAACTAGCCTGGTCACCTTCAGAGAATTATGCACCTGAACCCCGAGGTCTGTCTGCTCCTGTACTCCCCCCAAAGTTGTACCATTGAGCCCATATTGTCTGGTTCACGTGACTCAAGTTCAGTGTTCTTCAAAGTCTGGGCCGGGACCCGTGGGTTGTCGGGAGTGTCGCGGAGCAAGTCCCTGCGCAGCATCCGGCTTTTAATAACGCCGGCTGCAAGCGGCCTTTAAAATGGCCACAAACGTGTAAAACAAAATTCAGCCGCATTGCGCATGCGCGCACGATCATCGGGCACGCATGCGCAGTGCTGCCGCTATTTTTTTAAACGGTCGCAGCTTTTTGTTTTACAAGTTCGGGGGGTTTATTCATTTTATTCATTTATTTTATTCACTTAATTATTTTTTTTTCATTAATTTTATTCATTTTCTTTTTTCTTTTTTCTTTACAAGTTCGGGGGGGGGGGGTTTATTTGATAAAATTGTAATGGAAAAAAATGCAGAACTTTGGACAGATGGAGACTCCATACCTTCCGACACAGGGAGGCTTCACCTTCATCCAACAGGTTCCATTGGAGGAGCGAGTACGAGGGCCAAAGGGACCCAAAACCATTTCCTCCATTATTGTCAGCAGCAAACAAGGTAAGAGAAAATGGTGGGTCGCGCAGGTCGGCCGGCGTGGGTCACGAAGGTCAGCCGGCGTGGGTCGCGAAGGTCAGCCGGCATGGGTCGCGAAGGTCAGCCGGCGTGGGTCGCGAAGGTCAGCCGGTGTGGGTCGTGAAGGTCAGCCGGCGTGGGTCGCGAAAGTCAGCCGGCGTGGGTCGCGAAGGTCAGCCGGCATGGGTCGCGAAGGTCAACTGCCGTGGGTCGCGAAGGTCGGCCGGCGTGGGTCGCGAAGGTCAGCCGGCGTGGGTCGCGAAGGTCAGCCGGTGTGGGTCGCGAACGTAGGCTGGGTTGGGACCCGAAGGTCGGCCGGTTGGTATAAATGGGTTTTGGGAAGTGAAGAACTTTGTGAGGGTGCTGGGGGAGAACAGGCAGTTTTATTATTGTTGTGTCCTCGTTCAGATAGCTTCCTGAGGGTTCGAGTGTTCTCCTCACTCACTTTATTCACATTCTCTTCATTGTTCATTTCCTTTTCACTGTCATCCTCACTGTCAGGCTATGCAAGCTCGGTGGCCCCTTCATGCCCCATAGCGATATTGTGAAGTACATAATGTAATAAAACCATCCTGCAGATTCTGGGCAACTTAAGCAACCCACCAAATTTATCCATGCGCCAAAAACAAGACTTCAGAATGTTTATAGTCTGCTCTGCTGGGGTTCTGGTGATTGCTGGAATATCCCAGATCGAATTCTCTGATCTACCACGCACCCTGCTTTTGGGGTTTGGATCTACCTCTTCCTGCAGCCTGTTCTGGAGTCCTTCCCACCCTGTTGCTGACACAGGTTAACCTCTGGTCTGGGAAACTGTCAAAGAGAAAAGATACTATGGAGACATTGATGAGACCATCAATTCACGCGACACGTGGTTAGAAGTGAACAGTGGTTTTAATCATCTTACAACAGAGCCTGCCTGTGACGAGATGAACTCTAGATGAACTGGCAGGCAGGCTCCGACTGCCAAGCTTTATACAACCAGTGGGGGTGGGAGAAGTCATGGGCGGAGCCAAGGGTGGAGCCCAGTACAAACTTCCGTACATTCCCAGTACACCTCCCCCTAGGGGCAGAGCCAGGCAACTGCTCATTTGCCGAGCTTACAGAGGCATGGTACAACATGTGTGATAACAGTGTGAATTATGCTATTATGATTGATCACAGACATAAAGAGAGAGAGAGCGCGAGAGAGAGATTGAGAGGAGAAGAGGAATGAGGGAAGTGCGGAGTTTATGGCGTCAGTAGCTGGAGGCACAGCTGGCTGTCAATGGTGGAGTGATTAACATCTGGAATGTGTTAGAGGTCAGAATCAGAGAAACACAGATATATCAAAGGGTTGTATGACTGGAGGTCTTTATTGAGAGAGTGAGGTTCAAAGTCATGGATAATTTTGGAAGGAAGGATGAGGAGCTGTTTGACGTAGAGCAGCCTGTACCTCAAAACCTGTCTCTTCTGGAAGATCTACCATCACCTATAGAACTGACCCAGTCGCTGGGTACCTACTTCATCGTGAGGTCAGCAGCAACTGAAATGTGGATACTACAACTCCAATCTTCAGCCAGCTGAACTCACACGCCTGTATGAAAGAATCCCTCACTGGGCTCTTCACTTTGAATTTTGGAAATCACATGAACTAATATCCATTTCTATGGTTCTTGCAGTGTTAAACTCCTTTTCTCTACCCTCTCCCTCTTATCCCCCTTGCTGATTAACTGTAGAAATTAATCAAAATGCCGAACTTAAGATGACCTGATGATCGGGTCACTCTGCAGGGTCCTGCCGGATGCTGAATGAAGCCATTGGCCCTGGTCATCAGTGTTCACTGTGTGGACCTGAACCAGAATCTCCAGAATTGTTTCAACTGTTGGGGTTTTCTGTGGAACTGCCACAAGGGGCATTGCGGAGCTGAGCTTTGCTGCCTTTTTTCTCTCCAGTCCCATCCATTCATTACTAATAAATAAAATGCTTCTCATTGCACTCCCCGTCAGTGTACTGAACCAACTCCTTCCTTATCAACTGTTGGGGAGAAGCTTCATCCATTTCAAAGGTTGTAATGTCTATTTCTAACTCAACGCTAGCGAGTTTGCAGTGAATCGTTTCACAACAAGTGCATAAATTATATTTCATGTCATCTAATACCATCCAGAAACATGTCTGATTGGTGACCAATGGGATAAACATCAGCCTCATTTGGTGGTAATTCTGACAAACAGTTGCCACTCCAATTATTGGCAACTTGCGAAAGGAAATTCTTCTGAGTTCACTAACTCGTTTTGTTGGATGAGTGTTAAAGACCTCAGTAAGTGTTTCCAGGTCTGGTGTACCCAACTCCATTGTTTCAACAGAGCCAAGATTACAAGAAAACGGCAATAATGGAAAGATTAGGGTGGAGGGGTGTGTGTGTGTGTGTGTGGGGGGGGGGGGGGGGGGGGGGGATCAATCTCATTGAGGTTCGCTTGCATTCATGGCTGTAACTTTAGTAGATCAGCCGCAGAATTCTGAGAAAGACATTTTAAATATTGTTATTATTCTTATTCGTAACATCTGGGAATGTAGTTGTGACACGCTATCCTTCCACCACAACATTTGTTCAGTTCCAGCCCAAATGGGGTCGATTTTGTGAGTTGACTTCCCATAAGCTCGGGAGTAATAGAGGAAACTCATGACACAGTGACAGCTCCGTCCAAACCCTTCTCTATTTTATAAACAGGCCGAGATTTTATTCCATTAACAAGTCATTTATGTGTTCCTAATTATCTGATCCCTTATTCTTTAATTATCTGATAGTTAGATCTGTGAATCAGGCTGGTTAATCCAGGACAAAAACAAAATATTGTGGATGCTCGAATTTCCATTTCCGAATCTGTATCTATGACCCCATTCATATCGGTGACTTGACCCCATTGAGGTTCCGCTACGGCCTGCTGTCGCCTCAGAGTCGGCTGGATAAAAACTTCACAAGAAGTTTTACGAAAGACGGGGGTGCGGGATTCTCCCAACGGGAGACTAAGTGCCGACGCCGGAGTGAAAACCGGAGTGTTTCACTCCGGTGTCAGAGGCCGCTCCTCGCCCCCTATTCTCTCACCCCCCGGGGGGCTAGGAGCGGCGCTGCGTCATTTACGCGTGCCGGGTCTTGGCGCCGCATAAAAGCGGTGCCGCGTATATTACGCAGCCGGCGCCACATAAATGACGTCACCCGCGCATGCGCAGGTTGCTGCCCTCTCCACGGGTGCCCCGCAAGACATGGAGGAGTGATCTTGTGGGGCAGCGGAGTAAAAGGTTGCGTCCTTCAGAGACATCGGCCCGCCAATCAGTGGGCACCGATCGCGGGCCAGACCCCTTCTGAGCGCCCCCCCCCCCCGGTGCTCGATCCTCCACCCCCGCCACAGGCCACCCACGCAGCATTCGCACGCTGTTCCCGCCGGCAGCGTCCAGGTGTGGTTGGCGCCGGCGTAAACCCGTCATATTGGGCAGGCCGCTCGGCCCATCCAGGCCGGAGAATCGACGCTTGACGCTACAAACGTAAATCTCGGCGTGCCGTTTTGGGGGTGGTGGGAGAATCGCGTGCGGGTGCCGGGGTGTCGTGGCGGCACTCGCCCGCCCCCACCCCCCCCCCCCGCGATTCTCCTACCCAGTGTGGGGAGGGGGGGGGGGGGGAATTGCGCCTGGACCGAATGTGATAAAGGTGCTTTCGCATGATCCTACCTTGAACCTGTACTTGACAGGAAACCGGCCCAGTCTGGCTGAAGATAGTTCTGGAGACCCATTGGGCAGTGTCTGCAAAGTTTAGAATATTCGGAGTGTCACCTGGTACAACAGGGTAATGCCCTTGCAGGTCCTGGTTACGGTGCACTTTCACACCGATGCCATGGAAAATCATACTAAGGCGGGTTCAAAGCTTACAGCTCAGAGAACTCCTGACTCATAAAAGGAGACCGTTTTTCCATAACGAACACTTCAGGGATGCAGTGCACACTAAACGATATCTGTAATTTCTCAATAGATGCCTGGGAGGTGGGGCGGGGGGGCTGTGGGGTTAGTCAGTAAAGGCTCAGTGCGTCGGCATTCGCTATCTGGGTCCTCGGCTAATGCTGAATGAATATTCATAAGTGACCAACAGCAGAGCAGCATTGGACCCTCGCAGAGCCAATGGGCAGGATCACCTTGTCCTCCTTAAAAAGACTGAGTAAAGGTTTATGGTCCGTAATAATAGTGAAGTGGCGGCCATAAGCGGGCTGGTGAAATATTTTTACCGCGATGACCACCGCCAGGCCCTCCTTCTCGATCTGTGCATATTTTCGTTCTGCCACAGACAGCATCCAAGAGGCGAAAGCCATCAGCTGTTCTTCGCCATTCTCCATTCGATGCGATGGGACGGTACCAATACCGTACAGATATAGGAGGGATGTCAGAGGTAGGTTCTTTACTCATAGAGTGGTTAGGGTGTGGAATGGACTGCCTGCTGTGATAGTGGAGTCGGACACTTTAGGAACTTTCAAGCGGTTATTGGATAGGCACATGGAGCACACCAGAATGACAGGGAGTGGGATAGCTTGATCTTGGTTTCGGACATTGCTCGGCACAACATCGAGGGCCGAAGGGCCTGTTCTGTGCTGTACTGTTCTATGTTCTATGTTCTAATGATGCATCGCACATGTCGAGTAAGGGTTCTGTGTGATTGTAGTCGGTCAGCGACGCAGAAGAAAATAACTGTTGCTTCACCTGAGAAAGGCCACGTCCTGCACTTTCCTCCGCACCCACACTTAATATTTCTTCAAAATGAGGTAATGGGGTCAACATGGTCACACAGTTTGGGATGAGCTCTCTAAAAGTTAACAAGACCTAATAACGAACAAAGCTCTGTGACGTCCGTTGGGGTAGAGACCTGCTGAATGCCATTCGCTTGTCTGTAACGGGGTGAAAGCCTTCACAGTCCACCTGGTAGCTGAGGGAGACCAGCTCCCTCACGGAAGGCACATTTCACCTGCTGCAAGCAGACAGTAGGCTCAGAGAACAATTTCAGCGCTGCCTCAATGTTGTCCAGATGCTCTTGTTCAGTTTTTCCCATGACCAATATGTCGTCAAAGTAGACCGCCAAGCGAGGCAACCCTCTTAGGATATTCTCTATAACCGTTGAAATACAGCACAGGCAGAGGGTGAAAGCCACCCGGGTGTATTCCTAAAGGCCCATGTGTGTATTGATTGAAACATATTTCCAGGTGGCCGCGTCCAATACGAGCCGTAAATATGTGTGGCTCGTATCGAACTTAGCAAACGAGCGTCCACCCACCAACTTCGTGTAAAGATCTTCAATGTGGGGTAGCGATCCAACCTTGAAACCATATTCACGGTGAGCTTATAACAAAGAGAACAAAGAACTAAGAACCATACTGCACATGAACAGGCCCTTCGGCCCTCCAAGCCTGTACCGGTCACGATACCAACCTTTGCCAAAATCCTCAGCACTTCCTTGTGCTGTATCCCTCTATACCCATCCTATCCATGTGTTTGTCAAGATGCCTTTTGAACGCCGTTAATGTATCTGCTTCCGCAACCTCCCCTGGCAACGCATTCCAGGCACTCACCACCCTCTCTGTAAAAAAGCCTGCCTCGCATAGGGCTGTTTAGCACAGGGCTAAATCGCTGGCTTTGAAAGCAGACCAAGGCAGGCCAGCAGCACGGTTTGATTCCCGTAACAGCCTCCCCAAACAGGCGCCGGAATGTGGCGACTAGGGGCTTTTCACAGTAACTTCATTTGAAGCCTACTCGTGACAATAAGCAATTTTCATTTAATTTCATTTCATTTCCTCTAAACATTGCCCCACGGACCTTAAACCTATGCCCCCTGATGTCTGCCCCCTCCACCCTGGGAAAGAGTGCCTGCCCATCCAGGCCCCGCATAACCCAACTGCCTTGTCCAGTTTTAACACTAGCTCTACTGGTGCTGCCCAATCGCAAAACACCCTTATGATACCCAGACTCTCCACCAACTGAGTTCAGTTTCCACTTTTTCCAGCAATGCATAGGGGACTCGGCCTGCCTGAAACACTGAGGTTGTGATCCCGAGTCAGCTTGACTGAGAGCTATGGCTCCTTTTATCTTTCCCAATCCGGGTTGAAATATTTTGGGATACTTGCCCAACACTTCGCTAACACGGCCGGACCCAATCTGGAGGATGCTTTGCCAATTTAGCTGTAGATGGCTCAACCAATCATGGCCTAACAAGCTGGTGCCTTGTTCCCTGACCACAATATGCAAGAGGTGCACCAATTGTTGTCCATGAACCACCAGAGTCATGTGGTACCTGCAAAGTTCAATGACTCACTGGTGTAAGTGGCTGACCGAGTCTTGGTACAGATCCATATCCTATATTCAATACGGTGAAAAATACTCTGTCCCACACCAGAAACCGCCACTCCAGTGTCCATTTCCATGTCCAGCAATGTCTGTTCATTTGCACCAAAATTCTTATGGGGGTCACCGGGTCACTGCCACACATTGTAACTGCACCCAGTCATGCTCTTCAGGCTCATCCAGGTGGAAGGTATGGGCTCTAGGTTGAGGCCCACCCCTACCGGGACACCTGGATCTCTGGTTGGTCTGCAGTCTGCGCTCTCGCCTGGGTGGGTGACCATGAGACCCACAACAACCCGGCTCACCCTCAGCGCATTCCGGGGGAGTCTCCGGTTGGAATAAATCAGCCTCCAACCAATGGGTTGGGCCTTTACGGCGTTCAGTCCACGGAGGGCTCCCAGACTGGGAGGGGGCCCCACCCAAGGCCTTTCGTTCTATTACCTGTATTTCCTGCACCCAGTTTCTCTGCTGTTTTCTGCGCGGGTGAAATTTGTACGGCTTATTGTAGGTTCAGGGGAGGTTCGGCCAATAGTTTATTTCCTGTGGCCACATTGTTTATGCCACAAACTAAATGATCTTGCAGCATTTCTCTCAGTGAAGTGCCCTATTCACAGAACTCAACAATACTGGGTGACGGACTCACCCAGGGTCCGCTCCGGGTTATTATAACAATACCGCCGGACAATAACGGGCAAAGCCGAGTTGAAGTGCTGCCTGACTAGAGTAACTAGTTGGTCAAAGGTTTGCATGACAGGTATCGCTGGGTAGGTAAGGCTTTATATCACTTCAAATATATGTGTGCCACAGGCAGTCAGCAAGATGACTGTCGAGTGATCATTCTCCGTGATATTGTTGGCCATGAAAAAGTAATGCATTCACTTTGCATACTAATTCCAAACTTGCAAGCTGGCGTCAAATATATCCAACCATCTGAACCGAAGTAAGTTGAATAGAAAATTCCAATCTTTATCCGGCTGGAACTGGCTTAGCCGGTAGCATCGATAGCTGTCCAGTCTGACCCTCAGTGCCAGTGTTATCAGGCTTCAAAGGAGTCCACACCAAGTTGCTTGAAGGAACTTAGTTCATTCACAATAACTATTTGATACATCACACGGTAGAACCCAACTAGATCTGCCTTGCCTGCGCCTTAACAGGTCGGATTTATATACCCCACAACTAGACTTTCATCAGAGGGCCCCGCCCCCATAAAGGGGGAAAATTCATATGCTGCAAAGTTCACGGGAAATTAATTGTTCCCACCCCATAAGACCCTTGTGGGTTATAACATGTGCCTCTGGGAAGAGAAAACAACAACAATACCCAAAATGTAGCTGTCAAAAGCATATCTCTCAGGAGACCTGGACCCTGCTCCCTGCGTGCAGTTAGCACAAAAATGAAGAGGCCATTCTCTGGCTGAACCTAGAGGACCGAATCAATGGGGGTTGTGCATTTACAGGACCTGAATCCATTGCAGAATTTCAAGGCCCACCCCCCCCCCCCCCCCCCCCCCCCCACCCCCGACCTCCATCGCTATTCTCCTGATGCAAAGTTATCTGTTCCGCCATGGGACAATCTGTGGACTCAGTCCCGGGTGTGGCAGGGATTTAGGACAAGAAGTCTGTATTAGGTTTGGTGAAAGGCGGAACGTCAGAACGTTGTTTTGTAAATCGCAAAGGAAATCATTAGAAAAGGTAGACATGGCCTTCGACATGGCAGTGAGTGAACATGCAGGAAGTCCAGAGCCTGTGTGCTGACCTAACATCACCACCTCTTAATCCACAAGAGAAACATAAACAGAGAAGCTGAGTTTTATAATACCATTGTTGAAAAGAATCCTAAAGTAGAAAGTTATGTGTAAGACACATTATAGATAGGTCTGTCATGTGAGAGTACCTTTAAGAAATGGGTGTTTAAGAAATGGGGGTTTATAAATTAGCTGTAGTGGATGTACCTTTCAGAAATGGGTGTTTATTAGAGAGCTGCAGTGATGTCAGAGAGTGGGTGGAGCTGGGCTGTTTGTTACAGGGTGTGGTTAGTTTTGTTTTGAGAGCGGGATAGCTGCAGACAAAGCAGAGAGCTGCATAGGGATCTCCCTCTGCAGGCTGGGGACTGTCTCCGGGTCGACTGGGTGATTTTGGGATGCTGACTGCTCTCAGTGGTGAATTTAAACCTGGTCTCTGTGTTAAAAAGGATCCTTTGTCTTCCGGATGTTGTATGAGAATTTATTAAGGGTTATCTATCGAGTACTGTATTCTTTGGGGGGTTTATTGGAGTTGATAGTTGTTAAGATGTTTCCTGTGGGTTTATAAAGTGTTAACTGATTTCATTAATAAACATTGTTTTAATTTAAAAGTACTTTAACACTCTGTTGTACCACACCTGCAGAGTGGACCGTGTGCTCCCCATAACCACAATCTTGTAAAAGTGTGGGTCAGGTGAACTCCATAATACACTTTGGGGTTCTCTAAACCCTGGCCCATAACAGGTCTCAAGGCAATGTTATCTAAGATTAAAGTTTGTACAGTAAATATGTAACAATGTGATTAGGTTGAGGACAAAGCCAGAAAGTGATAAACTTTTGCAAAAGTAAATTCACTAATACCTGAAAACTAAGCAGATTAATGTCACTTCAAATACTAAACACACGACTGTTGCTGCACGTGACAGACAGCAGTTATTTGATTGGTGAAACAGCAGCCAAACTAAAAATTCTTATTCTCATGATCAAATCCTTCCATTGCCTCACCTCTCACTATCTCTGTAATGGCCCACAGCTCCATAACCCTCTATCTCTATAACTGCCTCCAGCCCCAAAACCCTTCCCCAATCGAGAATCTGCGTATCCTAATTCTGGCCACTGACACATCCCCACTGTTCCGCTATAGGTGGCTATTCCCATAGTGCTTAAACCCTAAACTCCGGAATTCCCTCCTTAAACCTCTCCACCTTTCCCTCACTCTCTCTCTCTCTCTTCATATATCTCTCCTCCTTTAAGAAACAACCTGACCACGTTTTTAGCTACCACTCCATTTGCTCATTGTCAATTTTTCTCGCTGATTATCCTGGAAAGTCTTGGAAAGATTTACTGCTGTAAAAGCTTGATGTAAAAGCAAGTTTGTTATTCAACAATAACAACAGGAAAAGTTAAAATTCCAAATTGGGAACAAGTAAGTGAATCAGTAACCTGCAGCGTTCCCTGATCACAGTCAGTATCAGAAAACACCATGGACTGAACTCAAAGGTCACATAGGGATAACTAAAGGTCAGTCATGCAGTGTAAAGAATTTTACCTCAGTCACCTTTTCCATTTTTAAACTGCAAACACTGGAACCTAGAAATGTGATGCTGCCTTATTGTCAGAGGCAGACTTACGATGAAACACATTATGCCTAAGCACAGGGCCCTGACCAATGTGGCGGGACGTGGGGGGGCATGCTGGCTGGTGGTTTTGGGGGTACCAATCAGAACCTGATAGTTGTCATCGAGGGGAGCAGCGGGGTGACTGTACCCCAAGGCCAGGAGCGGAGGTGGTCTGTGAAACCAAGGGCAAGGCGAGGCCAGATAGCCAGGCCGGCAGCCTGACAGCAGCAAGGTGGGCTTCACGGTCGAGTGGAACAGTAGCAGGGGTATGATATAGTCCGATTACGGAGACATGGCTGCAGGGTGACCAGGAATGATGCAGGGTATGATATAGTCCGATTACGGAGACATGGCTGCAGGGTGACCAGGAATGATGCAGGGGTATGATATAGTCCGATTACGGAGACATGGATGCAGGGTGACCAGGGGTATGATATAGTCCAATTGCAGAGACATGGCTGCAGGGTGACCAGGAATGATGCAGGGGTATGATATAGTCCGATTACGGAGACATGGTTGCAGGGTGACCAGGAATGATGCAGGCGTATGATATAGTCCGATTACGGAGACATGGTTGCAGGGTGACCAGGAATGATGCAGGGGTATGATATAGTCCGATTACGGAGACATGGCTGCAGGGTGACCAGGAATGATGCAGGGGTATGATATAGTCCGATTACGGAGACATGGCTGCAGGGTGACCAGGAATGATGCAGGGGTATGATATAGTCCAATTGCAGAGACATGGCTGCAGGGTGACCAGGAATGATGCAGGGGTATGATATAGTCCAATTGCAGAGACATGGCTGCAGGGTGACCAGGAATGATGCAGGGGTATGATATAGTCCAATTGCAGAGACATGGCTGCAGGGTGACCAGGAATGATGCAGGGGTATGATATAGTCCGATTACGGAGACATGGTTGGAGGGTGACCAGGAATGATGCAGGGGTATGATATAGTCCGATTACGGAGACATGGTTGCAGGGTGACCAGGAATGATGCAGGGGTATGATATAGTCCGATTACGGAGACATGGCTGCAGGGTGACCAGGAATGATGCAGGGGTATGATATAGTCCGATTACGGAGACATGGTTGCAGGGTGACCAGGAATGATGCAGGGGTATGATATAGTCCGATTACGGAGACATGGTTGCAGGGTGACCAGGGATGATGCAGGGGTATGATATAGTCCGATTACGGAGACATGGCTGCAGGGTGACCAGGGGTATGATATAGTCCGATTACGGAGACATGGTTGGAGGGTGACCAGGAATGATGCAGGGGTATGATATAGTCCGATTACGGAGACATGGTTGCAGGGTGACCAGGAATGATGCAGGGGCATGATATAGTCCGATTACGGAGACATGGTTGCAGGGTGACCAGGGATGATGCAGGGGTATGATATAGTCCGATTACGGAGACATGGATGCAGGGTGACCGGGGGTATGATATAGTCCAATTGCAGAGACATGGTTGCAGGGTGACCAGGAATGATGCAGGGGTATGATATAGTCCGATTACGGAGACATGGATGCAGGGTGACCAGGAATGATGCAGGGGTATGATATAGTCCGATTACGGAGACATGGTTGCAGGGTGACCAGGAATGATGCAGGGGTATGATATAGTCCGATTACGGAGACATGGCTGCAGGGTGACCAGGAATGATGCAGGGGTATGATATAGTCCGATTACGGAAACATGGCTGTAGGGTGACCAGGAATGATGCAGGGGTATGATATAGTCCAATTGCAGAGACATGGCAGCAGGGTGACCAGGAATGATGCAGGGGTATGACATAGTCCGATTACGGAGACATGGCTGCAGGGTAACCAGGGATGTGAATTGGACATCCAGGGGTATTCAGTGTTTAGGAAGGACAGACAAAAAAGGAAAAGGTGTTGGGGTTGCATTGTTGGTTAAAGAGGAAATTAACACAATAATGAGGAAGGATGTTAACTCCAATGATGTGGAATCTGTATGGGTAGAGCTGAGAAACATTAAGGGACATAAAGTAATATTAGGGTTGTACATAGACCTCCGAACTGTAGAGGTGAATAGCATTAAACAGGAAATTAGAGATGTGACACAATAATGATGCAGTGGCAGCATCGAGGCTCAGATTTGTCATCTTCTGAGTGGTCTTGAACTTAGTCTACTAAAGTATAGACACGCCGAGACTGCTTTGATGTGGGGGCCACCTGCATATCCTTGCTGTCGGAGGATTTTCTGAGCCCAATGTGCCTTGGCAATATGACCCTTTTTCCACAGTTCTTTTATTTATTATCTTTACATGGAGCATTCCCCTGCTGAGTGTCCAACCTGTGTACATCGATGATGTAGCTGTCCCCTTTCAGCCTTGTTTCTTGAAGTATCCATTTTGTGGATCTTCACTCCAGCCCCTGTCTGTGAAGCCTTTTCCGTTGCTCACTCTGTAAAAGGGGCAGCTTCCACAGCAGCTTTGAGAATTAATACAGTAAGCAACTTCCTCTGCGGAGTCCACAAACCAGTCTATCACAAAGAGTGTCATCAAGTTTTGCACCAAACTCGCAGTATTTTGCTATCCTTCTTAAAGTCATTGCAATTTGTAAAACCTTCTTCCTGACTATAGTGATGGAACTGAAACATTTCTGTAATTGATATTGGTCCAGGTGAGAAACTAGGTGACTGTGGTTTGACTTTTTCCCAAGTAGTGGCCTGCACAGATCAGACGACTTCTGAATCCCAGCTCCCCACAGGCCGTTTAGCTTCACCACGTGCACAGTCTCTGCAACCTAGACACCACCCCTTCAATGGCAAGTAGGTTTTCAAACATTTTAATCTACATGTCGATTGGTTTAACCAGGTCGGTCAAGGCAACCGTGAGGAGGAGTTTATAGAATGTATCGCGATAGTTTCCTAGAACAGTATGTAATGGAACCTACGAGGGAACAAGCGATCCTAGATCTTGTCCTGTGTAATGAGACAGGATTGATTCATGATCTCATAGTTAGGGATCCTCTCGGAAGGAGCGATCACAATATGGTGGAATTTAAAATACAGATGGAGGGTGAGAAAGTAAAATCAAATACTAGTGTTTTGTGTTTAAACAAAGGAGATTACAAGGGGATGAGAGAAGAACTAGCTAAGGTAGACTGGGAGCTAAGACTTTATGGTGGAACAGTTGAGGAACAGTGGAGAACCTTCCAAGCGATTTTTCACAGTGCTCAGCAAAGGTTTATACCAACAAAAAGGAAGGACGGAAGAAAGAGGGAAAATCGACCGTGGATATCTAAGGAAATAAGGGAGAGTATCAAATTGAAGGAAAAAGCATATAAAGTGGCAAAGATTGCTGGGAGATTAGAGGACTGGGAAATCTTTAGGGGGCAACAGAAAGCTACTAAAAAAGCTATAAAGAAGAGTAAGATAGAGTATGAGAGTAAACTTGCTCAGAATATAAAAACAGACAGTAAAAGTTTTTACAAATATATAAGACAAAAAAGAGTGGCTAAGGTAAATATTGGTCCTTTAGAGGATGAGAAGGGAGTTTTAATAATGGGAAATGAGGAAATGGCTGAGGAACTGAACAGGTTTTTTGGGTCGGTCTTCACAGTGGAAGACACAAATAACATGCCAGTGACTGATAGAAATGAGGCTATGACAGGTGAGGACCTTGAGACGATTGTTATCACTAAGGAGGGAGTGATGGGCAAACTAATGGGGCTAAAGGTAGACAAGTCTCCTGGCCCTGATGGAATGCATCCCAGAGTGCTAAAAGAGATGGCTAGGGAAATTGCAGATGCACTAGTGATAATTTACCGAAATTCACTAGACTCTGGGGTGGTCCCGGTGGATTGGAAATTAGCAAACGTGACGCCACTGTTTAAAAAAGGAGGTAGGAAGAAAGCAGGAAATTATAGGCCAGTGAGTTTAACTTCGGTAATAGGGAAGATGCTGGAATCTATCATCAAGGAAGAAATTGCGAGGCATCTGGATAGAAATTGTCCCATTGGGCAGACGCAGCATGGGTTCGTAAAAGGCAGGTCATGCCTAACTAATTTAGTGGAATTTTTTGAGGACATTACCAGTGCAGTAGATAACGGGGAGCCGATGGATGTGGTATATCTGGATTTCCAGAAAGCCTTTGACAAGGTGCCACACAAAAGGTTGCTGCATAAGATAAAGATACATGGCATTAAGGGTAAAGTAGTAGCATGGATAGAGGATTGGTTAATTAATAGAAAGCAAAGAGTTGGGATAAATGGGTGTTTCTCTGGTTGGCAATCAGTAGCTAGTGGTGTCCCTCAGGGATCCGTGTTGGGCCCACAATTGTTCACAATTTACATTGATGATTTGGAGTTGGGGACCAAGGGCAATGTGTCCAAGTTTGCAGATGACACTAAGATGAGTGGTAAAGCGAAAAGTGCAGAGGATACTGGAAGTCTGCAGAGGGATTTGGATAGGTTAAGTGAATGGGCTCGGGTCTGGCAGATGGAATACAATGTTGACAAATGTGAGGTTATCCATTTTGGTAGGAATAACAGCAAACGGGATTATTATTTAAACGATAAAATATTAAAGCATGCCGCTGTTCAGAGAGACTTGGGTGTGCTAGTGCATGAGTCACAGAAGGTTGGTTTACAAGTGCAACAGGTGATTAAGAAGGCAAATGGAATTTTGTCCTTCATTGCTAGAGGGATGGAGTTTAAGACTAGGGAGGTTATGTTGCAATTGTATAAGGTGTTAGTGCGGCCACACCTGGAGTATTGTGTTCAGTTTTGGTCTCCTTACTTGAGAAAGGACGTACTGGCGCTGGAGGGTGTGCAGAGGAGATTCACTAGGTTAATCCCAGAGCTGAAGGGGTTGGATTATGAGGAGAGGTTGAGTAGACTGGGACTGTACTCGTTGGAATTTAGAAGGATGAGGGGGGATCTTATAGAAACATTTAAAATTATGAAGGGAATAGATAGGATAGATGCGGGCAGGTTGTTTCCACTGGCGGGTGACAGCAGAACTAGGGGGCATAGCCTCAAAATAAGGGGAAGTAGATTTAGAACTGAGTTTAGGAGGAACTTCTTCACCCAAAGGGTTGTGAATCTATGGAATTCCTTGCCCAGTGAAGCAGTTGAAGCTCCTTCATTACATGTTTTTAAGGTAAAGATAGATAGTTTTTTGAAGAATAAAGGGATTAAGGGTTATGGTGTTCGGGCCGAAAAGTGGAGCTGAGTCCACAAAAGATCAGCCATGATCTCATTGAATGGCGGAGCAGGCTCGAAGGGCCAGATGGCCGACTCCTCCTCCTAGTTCTTATGTTCTTATGTTCAAACAGTCATTTGTTCTTTATGTGGCACGGTGGCACAGCGGTTAGCACTTCTGCCTTCCAGCACCAGGGGTCAGGTTAAATACGTACCTTGGGTGACTGTGTGGAGTTTGCGTATTCTCCCCGTGTCTGCATGGGTTTCCTCCGGGTCCTCCGGTTACCTCCCACAGTCCAAAGATGTGCAGGTTAGGTGGATTGGCCATGCTAAATTGTCCCTCAGTGTCCAAAAGGATAGGTGATGTTAGGGATAGGGCGGGGGGATTGGGCATAGGTGGGAATCTCGCTCAAAGGGTGGGTGTGGCCTGAATGGGCCGCATGGCCTCCTTCTACATTGTAGGGCTTCTATGATTCTATGAATTATTTTTTTTAACCCTTCAGCATCGGCAACTTGCTTCGCCCGACGTGCCTGTGAGAGTCCGGGTTCGCGCTTATTCGCCGCTCTCAATGCTGTCTACCGATTTTGTTGATGATTTGTTTATTTTTCAGCACACTTTGTTTAGCACACTGGGCTAAATCGCTGGCTTTGAAAGCAGACCAAGCAGGCCAGCAGCACGGTTCGATTCCCGTACCAGCCTCCCCGAACAGGCGTCAGAATGTGGCGACTAGGGGCTTTTCACAGTAACTTCATTTGAAGCCTACTCGTGACAATAAACGATTTTCATTTTCATTCATTTTCATTCTTGCCTCAATCCTCATCGCCAATTTTTTCTTTTGTTATATCTTTGAGTTTGCCACAAAGGGAAAAGGTTTGGAGGTGACCACACTCTGGATTCTTACAAACACGGTGAGAGGTTTTATCAGGGATGTTGCTCATACAATCCAAGAAGGGGAACTGACTCCCACACAAACACGCACAGCTAACGTCACAACACATCATATTCCCAGATACACCACCTTTCTGAAAACAGGTAGACTTGGATTTCAATGCAACAATTACAGCCATGTTTTTATAAGTTTAAAAGCAGTTAAGGAGTGATCAGCTTGCGTATTTTTGTGGCTAGTGCCTTTGTATTTTATGGGTGAGGTTGGGAGGGCCATGATGTCTTGAGGGGGGGCAGAATTCAGAATGTGTGCGGGGGCCCCACAAAGTGTAAATCTGTCTCTGCTTCAGACAGTGTTTCAGGAGCTCCGAACTGTTCACTGTGACAAGTAGTGGACACACACACACCCGTTACACATCCAGTGTACAATGTGAGAAGTAATGCACACACACCCATTAGCAATGTGACAAGTAGTGTACACATAGCCATTACACACCAGGTGTGTGTTTTGTTACCTGTAGGTAACATGTGCTACTCAATCCTTGGTTAAGGATGAATCTTCTGAATCTCGACGAAGAAGACCCAAACTCGTCCAGTGGTAACAAAAGGTTTATTGAGTAACTATAACAATAATTGCATGATTTCTTTACTTTAACTTTGATACTAGTGATAAGGTTAACAAGATCTAACTACAGTAACTATACGTAACTCCACTAGCCATCTGAACTAATCCGATACTGCCCTGGTCACAGTGCACCCAAGAGTGAGGGACAGACACAATGTGGTTGCTTTTTATACCCCTGTTGATCCGGCCCTCTAGTGATCATGTGGTGCAACTGATTACACATTAACCCCTTATGTGCTTGCACAAATTCATAAAGTTTGGACTCTCAATTTTTTTTATTAAGATTGGACTCAAATATTAATTGGCTTTGTATAATCATCAATATCATCACACAACTTGTGCATAACATCATTTGTCTACCTGTTTCGAGCAAATGAGAAGAAAAACATAAGAGACTAAATATTAACATTTGACTGATTAACTCATTGATTTTACATAATGCAGTTGCAAACTGCATCCATTATGTTTGTTCAATTTTCTTTACCACATACAGAAAATATGTAACACAAGAAAAAAAAGGGGGATGTAGTGATGTACATCCATCATGTGCAGAGTTGTACCATGTTGTACAGGTCGTTGTTCATTGCTGTTGTTTCTGTCGTTTCTGTCTTTGTTGTTTTCACTGTTGTTCTTGTTTTTTTCAGTTTGTCGCAACAAAAATCTCTCGGTTTAACCTTACAACCCTGTTAGTTACGCATGCAAAAACACACTTCCGAATTATGACTATTGATTTGAACTCCTTGAACACTTGTGGATTTTCCTTTTCACAATTGGATTTCCAATTCAAATTTCTGGGTTCTCTCGGAGTGAGGGGGCCACTTCTAATCGAGTCCCACCAGAGTCGCCACTAAATGTTGCTCGTTCTGGGTGAGTGTGCTTAACACTCAATTTGGCTCTGTTTCTTTACTTAGCTCTGGAGTCGCCAGGTATCGTTAAGATACCGCCACAAGTTCAAGGTGAAGTTCAAAGCAATAAAACCATACACCAATTAGTAAGTTCAAACAACTGAGTTTATTATAGTACAATTATAATAACTACCCATGCACACGCTAAAAGGATTAAACTATTCCTACCGCTAAATAAACGAATACTTATCTCGAAGGAACTGCCGGGTCAGGGAACAAGGCCTCTTGCTCTGCTCTGGTCTGCAGACTTCAGGTTGGTATAAGTTAAAAGGGGTCAGGAGTGTCTATCTCTGGTAGCGATCGTTGTGAGACACTTACTTGCTGGCGGCTGCTGTCCCAAACCTCTCCTCTCTCTCCTTCAAGGTCTTCTTGGCAAAAGCTGGTCGAGGTGCTGGTCCACAGGGGAGGGCTGGTCAAGGAGAGAGGAGGGCTGGACAAGAAGAACAAACTAAGTGTGGGACCTGTCTTTTATAGGTCCCAAAGATCCGCGCCCGTTTGGGCGGACTCTACCTGCTCGGAATCGATTGGGTCTCTTCCCAATCGATATGTTTGAATCCCCCCAATACCGAGGCTGTTCCTTAGCTACTGGGCGGGCTTTCAGGGTCTTTGTTTTCGAACTCCACTGGTGCCGGGGTGTCTGGTATTCTTTACAATGTTGCAGTTACTTCCCCATTTGTGTCCATTGTCTCTGGAATCGTTCCATTAATATGCTAACTATCCCGGAGATTGCCTCATTAGTATGCGGAATGTTCGTTTCGGTGCTGTCTGCTTTCTTAGCAGACAGAATCCACACCTGCTAGGTGCAGCCTGCTGGGGCTGCAAACATTGTCCATTTTATCCTGTATGCTTTGCGTTCCTCCATTTTGTATTTAGGGAATGGACAACTTTGGTGGCTAAACACCCCACAACCCAAAGATGTGCTGGTTAGGTGGATTGGCCGTGTTAAATTGCTTCTTAATTGGAATAAATAATTGGGTACTCTAAATTTATTTTTTTTTAAATCCTGATCTGGGTGCAGGTCGGGTCGGAGAGCCTTCGGGGACTGGAGAACTTGTATATCATAAATACAAGCTTGGTCAATGCATGCTACTTTAGCCGATTCTACAATTACCAAAGTCAACACAGGCTAAACATGGAAACTGGGATCCTCACTGGGTTTTATAGCTTTGGTTGGAAATGGAATCTCTCACTGACTCAGTCGAGCAGACCCGAGCAGGGGGGAAGCTGAGAGAAATATCAACCCATGGATTTGGGGTTTTAAACCAGTCAGATGATCTCCTGACCCCTGGTTATATTTTGCCTGTCCTTCCTCCCCTTCACCAGTGTGTGAAGATTCTTTATTTGAACAGCCTTTTTCCCCATACACGTTCAATGTGAGACCATGATCAGGATCGGTTATGTGAAACACAGACAGAAAAGGCTCGCTATTGAGCTGGTCAACTCTGATTGGTCAGGAAACCCAGAAATGCCATGATTGAGTGAAAGAGCCATTGAAAAACCTGCTGCACAAACTTTCAGGTTTCCAATCTGCTACGAGCGGTTCCTAAATTTAAAATTCTGCTTCATAGTTGTCCCCAAGGAGGGGAATTCTAGCCGGCATTCTGACTCACGTTATCTGGTGACTCTGTAAAATATTCCACATATGGATATCGGGCAAGGAAAAGATCAGGCTCAATAGTGATGCCTGTTCGAGTTGATCAGCCCGCCAAACCTCACGATCTGGACTCAAGCATGAAAAATGCTACGGGAAAGAGACTGTCTGTGCTGAGGTCCCGCCTTACGTCAGGAAAATAACATTAATGAAATATTGTTGCTTGCAGAAGGGTTGGAGTAAAAGAAATGAGAATAACTGCCTCAGATACACAAACTGCACAAACACGCCGCGATCTAACGGAAAAGTGAGGTAACGAGTGGGTAATGCCAGGTGTTTGCCAACAGCCGACGCGGCCAGGCCGTCACCGGTATCTAACGTTAATTAGGGGACTTAATGATGCTCTATGAGCCTCACACTGCAAATTACTGCCCCACTGTCGGATTCGCTGGGACTGCGCCCGTCAGCTCCTCACTAACGAGGGGAAGCAGCTCTTAAACTGATCCCGCATAGTAAACGCCAGACAGCAACACAGCCATGTCCCCGCGCAGACCAGCGCAAAGATTCAGAGATGCCAACCTGGCCAGACTGATAGACGTGGTCAAGTCCAAACAGAATACCCTGTTTCCCCGATGGTCTCAGCGTGCAGTCAGTGCCACCTGGGGGGAAATGGCAGCGGCCGTCAGCCTGGGGAGTGTCACCTGGAGGACCAGCCCCCACTGCCGCATGAAGCTAAACGGCCGCCATGGGATGCTCGGTGATTGGGCATCAGCTCCCTGGCAAAGGTTCTGTCCCCACAATGGATATTCAGTGAAGCTAGGGTCATACAAAATGACGCAAATTCCCACCAACCTCCATGGTGGGAGACACTCCCCATCCCTGCGGCATTAATACTAAACACTTCTGGTATTGGGTCCCCTGCTGATGTGTGCAGCCAATGAACAGCAAGGGTAGCAATGCCGGCCTGCAGTGCAGAAACCAATAGGTAGCATGAATTTGACATTGCCTACAGCATGAGGAACAGGCAGGCGTTAATCGCGCACTGTGATCCTCTGCCCATTGTCAAGTCTTGTCCAATTGAACTCTGATATTACAGTAAAGATTAATGCCTTTAAATAGATCCTGAATTAATTGCTTAATTTCCTCTTACTGGGCATTACACACTTACTGATTGAACAAACAATGCTGAACTAGTTCATGTGAAGCTGACAGACTCAAACACTGGGGGTGTTTCCTTTTACCTCCTCAGGGCACCTTGCAGTGTGAAACCACTCCTGATTTAACACACTGTCCTCCCAGAACCCGTGTTATCTACGCAGAGTGGTTTGGAAGTCGGAGTCGACCTTTCCTCTTTCCCTTCCTCAGCACCAGTACATCCGGTAAAACTCCCCTCCTGAAGCAAGCAACCTTTACAAACACTCCAGTCCCTACTTTGCTGAAGAATACTTTTAACTCCCAAAATCTGTCACCGAGTGATCGATTGCAGGATGGAAACTTGCCTGTATGGACATTTGAAAAATGCCTTATTCAGCCCAGCCAGTCCACAGTGCTGCAGCACAGTCTGCCCACAGTCTCCAGGCAGGATGGGAATTCCTGGAGAACCCACCCAAAGTCTGGAATGTGCTGGTCCTAAACAGTGAACACAGGTCAAATAAAGGACAGGTTCAAGTGCTGCATGACTGAGCCTTGTCTATCATTGGTGCAGAAACAAAGCCGATATTTTGAGTGCAGTGTTACTGTTATTACAGATCGGTTCAATTTTTTGGTATTTCAATACCTCCATTTATTTCAAAAAGGTTTGGCGGAACAAGTCTACTTTGTTGTTTTTAATTGATACAGGGTGATGATGTTTTGCCAAAGGACACCGTAACACCATACCCTGAACAAATGCACTGTGTTGCAAATCTATGACATTGCTTCAATATAGTGCAGAATGAAGACATTGGGGGCAGCACGGTGGTTAGCACTGCTGCCTCACAGCGCCAGGGTCCTGGGTTCAATTCCAGCATTCAGTGACTGTGTGGAGTTTGCTTTCTCACCGTGTCTGCGTGGGTTTCCTCCGGGTGCTCCGGTTTTTTCCCACTGTCCAAAGATGTGCAGGTTAGGTGGATTGGCCATGATCAATTGCCCCTTCGAGTCCAAAAATGTGCAGGTGAAGTGGGGTTACGGGGCTAGGGCGGAGGAGTGGGCCTAGATTGGGTGCTCTTTCAGAGGGTCGGTGCAGACTCAAAGGGCCGAATGGCCTCCTTGTGCACTGTAGGGATTCTATGATTTATTTTAGCCATCACCACAAACTCCACACCCTTGCAAACATACATCCAGGCAGCTAGTGCCCCAGGTAAAGCCACACAATTTATAACTTGCCTTCTCATCTTGAGCTGAGCTTTCAGCTTCACATCCGCCCCATGACATTGTCCATCTCTCCTGTGCTTTTGCTTCCTCCTGCTGAAACACTGCAGTCAGCTCCTGCTGGCCATCCAGACTGCCATCTGCCACCATCTATAACCCTCAACCCATCCAAAACGTTGGTGACCATATTCGATTCCACATCAAATCCAGCTCACTCATCACCCCGATTCTCAGTGACGTAGATTGGCTCTTTGTACTTTCAAATTTCCAATTGGCTGCCGATCTGTTGTCTGCAACACAACGGGGCTGGGCTGGAAAACACAATGAGCCATTCAAAGCCCATTGACATCAACGAGACTGGAAAACCTCACAGGCGTGAGAGACGATAAAATTCTGCCCATGGTGAATGGTGGGCAGAAATTCCTCATTTAAAGTTGTGGCTTCACGTGAAAGAGCTTTGTGTGTGTAATGGGCTTTCATAGAAATCAGTGTTAAAGCTGGAGGTAGGTCCCTTTGGATATTTCTTGCCCAGAAAAGCCAATGTACAAGTTGAGAAGCCGTACTGTACATATGCAGCACCGTGCATTCCCAGCTGGAATAACTTGTCAAATAAATTATTGAATATAACAGAAATAAGATAACACTTAAATCATCCAAATAAACCCCTAATAGAATCTGTTTCTCATCCACAGCATCCTCGAAATTCAGCTCAACTTTTCGCCTGCTCTGCTTTCCCACTCTTTCCTTTTCTCTTTCCCCACTCTGTTTCTGTCTCTCTGTTTCCAGAGCCTGGACTTCCTGACATCAAGTCCTTGTCCTGCAGCGTGCTGCTGAAGGGGCCAGTGATGAGGGGGTCGGGACAATGGAGCCAAGCAGGCCTTGCAGCCATCAACCAGGGCTTAAGACCTGCCCGTCATTTGCCTGCAGATTCCATTTCAAATTTAGACATCAGTTGTCTTTGGCAGGTCACCTTGTGTCTCCACACCCCTCATTGCATTGTAAAGAGATTTTTAAAAAGTTCAAAACTTTTTTAACAATTACAAATCTAAAATTCTCGCCATGCAACAACCATTTTACATTGAAGTGCATGTATTCTTTAACTTTTCGCAGTGACCCTTCACAGTTGCCTGTTGTTATGTCCTGTCAGAATGCTCCGTACTCTGAGTGTGTAGAATTTATTCAAACAAGCGGATCTCTGTGAATTGGAAGATCAGCTCTTTGCCCTCTAAACATGACCTATGTCCATGTATCGTGTGGCTAAAACCACATTAATGACCTCCATATATCTGAGACTGCTCTGCCCAAGTTGGAAGCTCTCAATCCATTTGGGACTTGCTTGCAACCTGCTAGATTACTAAGAATGAGGCTGGTGCTACTTCAGCCAAGAAAAGTGGTGAATGAGACACAACCATTAAAAAAAGTGTAAGATGCGAAAACACTCAGTGGAATGGAAATGGATAATCCAAAATCTGAAGCACAAACCCAAAATGACCTGTAATGGTGAGATTATGAAATCCCCAGGCTCCACACCAATCTAATTCCTCCAAATATATTCCAAGATTACCTGCTTTTATAAATAGAATATGCTGCAAAGAATACACCATGGAATCCGAAACGACGCTTCCAAAGAATCATGAACAATCCGACCAATGATAAGTATTTTGGTGCATCAATTCTGACTTTGATCACTCGATGACTTTGCATTATTTGTCCACTTTTTAAAAAACTGTGAACATATTCTGGAATTGGTCATTAGAAGTATTTTTCATAGAATTTACAGTGCAGAAGGAGGCCATTCAGCCCATCGAGTCTGCACCGGCTCTTGGAAAGAGCACCCTACCCAAGGTCAACACCTCCACCCTATCCCCATAACCCAGTAACCCCATCCAACACTAAGGGCAATTTTGGACACTAAGGGCAATTTATCCAGGGCCAATCCACCTAACCTCCACATCTTTGGACTGTGGGAGGAAACCGGAGCACCCGGAGGAAACCCACGCACACACAAGGGAGGATGTGCAGACTCCGCACAGACAGTGACCCAGCCAGGAATCGAACCTGGGACCCTGGAGCTGTGAAGCGATTGTGCTAACCACAATGCTACCGTGCATATGTTTGTTAAAATTTACAAGTGAGGAACATTATTGTTTTTTGAGTCCAAAAGACGCCACAAAGACCAACCTTATGGCTCAAGGTCAAGAACTTGACGAACAATCTTCTTAATTACTACTCAAAATATATGTTTACCCAAACAAATCGCAATTCATCCAGCATAAAGAGGAAAAAAGGCTGTTAAAACATTCATGTGCTTATATAGAATGCTTCTAATTATTGTTTCCTGTAAAGCATCTGCATTAAATAGTTTACATCTCCTCCCACTATGAACCACAAGCTATGTCCTTGATAATGTTATCAATGTTATGTCTGTTTAAAACTCCAAAGCAGCTAACTCTTCAATTTAGCTCGAAAATATGTAATAATTAGCCCACAGACAACTGCAAAATGTGTCGAGTGTTTTTAAGCAAAGATTTTGAAAGATAATGACAAATTGGATTACAAATTTAAAATATCTCACACAGCACAAAGTTCCATCTTCAGCGTTCAAAGCTGAGGTGAGGGTGTCAAGGGAGATGGATCAAAGCTGAATGAATGGACTTGCGATACAAATGAGCCATTATCTAATTAATGGGCTAACTGTGGAACTGAATGAGCTAATCAATCATGTTCCGTTCTTCCTCAGAACAGAGTAATGTAATAAAACAACTGCCCTTACTCTAAAGCTACACTTCATTAAAAATTCAAATAGTCAATAAATTATCCTCAAAGTTTACGTTTAAGCGAATAAATATATTAATAAAACAAATAATTATTGATCACCTTACCATCATTTGATTTGATTGGTTGCAAACTATCAACCTTAGCTCTGTTTTTAAAAACCAGCCTTTCTTAAGACTTTGAAAGTGTCGGTTATATTTGTAGCACAAATTTACCGGTAAGTAGATTTTACAGAAACGTGACAGTGGCATCTCGGACCCCAAGAGGAGTAAAGTGTAACTCAGAGAAGGAAGGTGACAGGCATGATTTTCATACTTCAGAGGCCCCAGCACAGTAAAGGTCTGTTCTGCTACATGCAAAATGAAGGGATGACATGTGATAACCCTGGTCTCTAATTGCTTCTCTGAACAGAGGCCGAACCAATCGTATTGCTCCCAGCGCAACTGTTATTGCAAAAACTGATGATCAACAATTTATGCAAGCCTTGGAAATAAAGATTAAAGAACCATTTGAGAGCAATAAACCACATCTCTGCCAGATTACCAGTGCCTTTATGTGACAGCAGTGTTAAAAATAGCTTTCATTCGGGAGATAGGCAAACATTATTGATTTGAAGCTCATGGCGGAGCAGCACATCTTGTCCAGCAAGTATATTCAAGTTTAACCATAAATTTACTGCCCACCTGAAGTTGATTTATGTATATACAGCTGTTATTTTGACAGAAAATCCATTAGAATTAGCTTTTCACTGTTTTGGCAAAACGAGACAAAAATAAATTTCTCTTTCGTTTCTGCTCTCACTTCACCTATTTATAATCCCTCTGCAGACTCTTTGGCCAAAATTTTTCAGCCCTTCCCACAAGCGGGATCTTGCGGTCTTGCCCATGGCAGCCCCTCCGTGGCGTGTTCTGTGCTAGCTGAGGGTTCGGGGTACACATGGCCCCACAGACAACAGCAGTACTGGAAGATCCCGCCGCTGGCCAATGACTGGGCTGTCGAAAATATGCCCTGGGAGGCCCTAAATCCCGCCCCGTGTGTCCTGGCAATTAGTTTTTCCATCTAGCTTTGCATTATCACCAGATTTGGTTGCAATATACTTGGTTCTTTCTCAATATCTTTAATTCAGATTGCAAACAGTTGAGGTTTCAACGCTGATCCCTGTGGAACCCCACTAGTTACAGTTTGTCAATCTGAAAATGACCCATTATTTCAACTCTGTAATCTTGCAATCCTGTATCCATGCGAATATATTACCCACAATACCAGTCTGGGTAGTAAGCTTGGAGTGAGGACAAAACCAACAGATCGGATCAAAACCCTGCAGTGTGAATGGTAATTGGTGAGCGTTTACCCTACTCACCAATGTTCAATTTGGGTTCCACCAGGGACACTCCACTCCAGACCTGATTACAGACTTCTTACAAACATGGACAAAGGAGTTGAATTGTAGAGGTGGGTTGGGAGTGCCCGTCCTTGACATCAAGGCAGCATCTGACCAATTGTAGAATCAAGTAGCCCTCGGAAAATTGAAGTCAATTGGAATTGGGTGTCCTTTCCATGGATTGTAGTCATTTCTATCTGAAAGAAGGTGGTTGATGTTGTTGGAGGTCAATCACCTCAATCACAGATTATCACTGCAGGAGTTCCTCAGGGCTGTGTCCTCGGGTCAGACATCTTCAGTTGCTTCATCAATAACCTTCCCTTCATCATAGAATCAGTCGTGGGGATGTTTGCAAACGATTGTGCAAAGTTCAGTACGGTTCACATCTCCTCAGGTTTACAGGTGCAACAGGTGATTAAGAAGGCAAATGGAATTTTGTCCTTCATTGCTAGAGGGATGGAGTTTAAGACGAGGGAGGTTATGCTGCAATTGTATAAGGTGTTAGTGCGGCCACACCTGGAGTATTGTGTTCAGTTTTGGTCTCCTTACTTGAGAAAGGACGTACTGGCACGGGAGGGTGTGCAGAGGAGATTCACTAGGTTAATCCCAGAGCTGAAGGGGTTGGATTATGAGGAGAGGTTGAGTAGACTGGGACTGTACTCGTTGGAATTTAGAAGGATGAGGGGGAATCTTATAGAAACATATAAAATTATGAAGGGAATAGATAGGATAGATGCGGGCAGGTTGTTCCTACTGGTGGGTGAAAGCAGAACTAGGGGGCATAGCCTCAAAATAAGGGGAAGTAGATTTAGGACTGAGTTTAGGAGGAACATCTTCACCCAAAGGGTTGTGAATCTATGGAATTCCTTGCCCAGTGAAGCATTTGAGTCTCCTTCATTAAATGTTTTTAAGGTAAAGATAGGTAGTTTTTTGAAGAATAAAGGGATTAAGGGTTATGGTGTTCGGGCCAGAAAGTGGAGCTGAGTCCACAAAAGATCAGCCATGATCTCATTGAATGGTGGAGCAGGCTCGAGGGGCCAGGTGGCCTACTCCTGCTCCTAGTTCTTACGTTCTTATGTTCTTGTATTTTTATGCACTTATGTTCCTCAGATACTGAAGCAGTGTCGATATGTAGGAAAATCTGGACATTAGTCAAGCTGCATTGACAAGTGTCAAGTAGCACTCACATCACACAAATGTCAAGCAATGACCACCTCCAAGAAGACAGAATCTAATCATCTCACCTTGACATTCAAATGCATTACTATCATTGAATCCTCACCATCAACATCCTGAAGATTGTCCACTTGGGCACTTTGGGGTACTTGTTGACAGATTCCTGAAGGCAGCAGAACAGGTGAACAGGGCAGTTAGGAAGGCATGTGGGACACTTGCCTTTATCAGTTGTGGCATAGAATATAAGAGCAAGGAGGTTATGTTGGAGCTGTACAGAACCAAAAGAGAAAATGCTGGAAAATCTCAGCAGGTCTGGCAGCATCTGTAGGGAGAGAAAGGAGCTAATGTTACGAGTCCAGATGACCCTTTGTCAAAGCTGTACAGGACATTGCTTAGGTCACAGCTGGAGTAATGTGTGCAGTTCTGGTCATCTCATTATAGGAAGGAGGTGATTGCATTGGAGATTCACCAGGATGTTGCCTGGGATGGAGCATCTGAGTTATAAGGAGAGACTGGGTAGGCTGGGATTGTTATCTTTAGAGCAGAGAATGCTAGGGGGTGGGGGGGAGATATGATTGATGTACATACAATCATGGGGGGCTTGGACAGGATAAATAGGAAGCAGCTGTTCCCCTTGGTTGAGGGGTCACTCACAAGGGGCATAGTTTTAAGGTGGGGTGCAGGAGATTCCGAGGGGATTTGAGAAAGGAAATTTACTCAGAGGGTGGTGAGAATCTGGAATGCACGGCCTGGGAAGGTAGTGGAGGCTGGAAACCTCACACCCTTTAAAAAGCACTTGGATGAGCATCTGAAACACCCTCACATTCAAGGGTATGGGGCAGGCGCTGGTAAGTGGGATTAGCGCAAGATTAGGGGTAGTCACTGTCAGTGCAGACGCGATGGGCCGAAGGGCCTTTTCTGCCCTGTGTGACTCTCTGACCCTATGACATAGGCAAGTCAGAGCCTAGCAATTCTGTGGTGAGTAACTCACTTCCTGACTTTCCAAACCCTATCCATCATCTACAAGACTCAAATCAGTTGGACCTGGGTTCGATTCCCGGCTTGGGTCACTGTCTGTGCAGATTCGGCATGTTCTCCCCGTGTCTGCGTGGGTTTCCTCCGGGTGCTCCGGTTTCCTCCCAAAAGTCCTGAAGGTGAATTGGACATTCTGAATTCTCCCTCCGTGTACCTGAAAAGGCGCCGGAATTTGGTGACTAGGGGATTTTCACTGTCACTTAATTGCAGTGTTAATGTCAGCCTACTTGTGACAATAATAAAGATTATTATGATGTAATACTCGCCACTTGCCTGGACCACTGCAACTCCATGAACACTCAAGAAGGTCAACACCATCCAGAACAAAAGAAGCTTGTCTACCACCTTCAACATTCACTCCCTCCACCACCGACGCTAAGAGGCAGCGGTACGTACCATACACAAGATGCACTGCAGCAACTCACCAAGCCTCTTTGACTGCACCTTCCAAACCCACAATATGGGCTACTGAGAAGGACAAGGGCAGCATGAGAACATCACCACCTGCACATTCCCATCAAAGCCACACACCACCCTGACTTGGGACTATGTCGCCATTCCTTCAATGTCACTGGAATTCCCTTCCCGGCAGCCCCCGGGGTGTATGGGTTGTAGCAGCTCTGGGTGGTTGCACACTACTACCTCCTCACACACAATTAGGGATGGGCAACCAAATGCTGGCCTTGCTAGAAATGTCCGCAGCAAATGAATGTTTAAAGGAACATTTTTTAAAAATGTGGCAACACATTGAATGAATTTTGGCCTCTGATTCACATTCCCGCATGCAATTGCTGTCTGCTGCTACCAGCTTCCCACGGGATTCAAAACTGTTTGGAGGAGAAGAGACGTCAATGGACTTTCCACAGGATGACATAAAGACCCAGCTGGCAGATACTCCACCATCGCTTGTTTTTCTCAAGAATTCTTGGACCAGGATTATGCAATAATATCTGTTCCCAAAAGTAACATTTTACATGCAGGAAGGCGGCAGTTAAATCCATTCCAAACACTGGAACTATTGACTGAAGGAAAGTTTGATGGAAGGAGTACAAAGTAAATTAAAGGTGGGCCTCAGCATTTGGTCTTAATCATAGAACCATGCAGAAGGAGGCCGTTTGGCCCATTGAGTCTGCACCACCCCGTCGAAAGACCACTCTACCTAGACGCACTTGTCCGACCTATTCCTTTACCCCACCCTAAAGGGTAATTTATCACGGCCAACCCACCTGACGTGCGCATCTTTGGACTGTGGGAGGAAACCAGAGCACCCGGAGGAAACCCACGCACACACGGGGAGAACGTGCAGACTCCGCACAGACAGTCACCCCGAGGTCAGAATCGAACCGGGGTCCCTGACACTGTGATGCAGCAGTGCTAACCACCGTGCCACCCCCATATTATCCATCCAAAAACAGCAGAGACCTGATTAATCTCACAAAGCAGGCGTGTGCAAGTTGATCCTCTGCTGAGGAACAGAACTTACACAAGTTTCTTTGCATAGCTGTTTGAGTCCAGCAGTAATTCACTCCAAGACCCTTCATATTTGGGACACTGTTCCATGCCTGACACCTTTGACTGAGTCCACGGTTGGCCAGCAAGAAAAATAAACAAAGGGTAGTTGTGAGAAAATAGCCATCAGATATTGTCTACACGTTTCTCTGTTCATGCATCTCACAGAGAGAGATTCCGGCTACTATCTTTACAGCCAAGAAGAAAAAGGCTGATGAAATTCTTCACAACAGGAGCCCTGACTGTTTTGCTTTGAAAGGAAACTTAAGGAGACTGCTGTATCCTTTCCAAAATTAATAATGGTTCCCGGAAATTTTTATCCTACAATTTAATTTAATAAACTCACAGATAGCGGTGTGTCACTGATTTAATTTCACATTCGGTTGGCCCTCAGAATAGTAACAGCAGTTCTTTGTTACGTTTGAAAACAGTCCATTGTTAACCGTGTGATATTCTTCACCGAATACAACCACCAAACTGTCTCTTGCTAAGCGGCCTTATGCTAAGCAGCACATCCAGTGACCTGGCACTAAGTATGCTTAAAGATTTAATAGACCAGTCCCTCCTAAAATGTTCTCCGCTTCCTTCAATGAAAACAATAATTGGGAAAGATTTAAAACTCGCAATCCACACCATGGCACAAAGCCATGATCTCCCTGACAGATATGTCCACATGCAACACACACACACTGACATAGATATACACCCCAGCCCAGAAGGATGTACACCAACACCAATACATCCAAGTAGATATAGAAATAAAGAATACACATCGGCAAGTTTGCATATACAATACAAAGCAAATACAACGGGAATGAACCATCGACATCCGGTTTACATTCTGCCTGCTATCTGTTGGCAAATATTAAGCAGAATGTAAAATATAATTCACTATATCCCACTTTACTCAATTCCGAAGACAAATTCCATTCCTGATAAATCTCTCTCTGCACGCTTTCTCACAGCATAATCACATGTCTTTGGAAATTCTGTCATTCAAATCAATTTTGTTAATTATATATCCACTGCTCTTACCTTTATTCCTCTTGGGAAGTGAAGTTGCGCAAACATTTGTGGAAAATATCAGCAGGATAAGTGCTTTTCTCTGCATTTTCCCAAGGGGTCAATTAGTGTGTGAGCTTGAATTAAAGTAGCTTCTTGGTAGCAATATGTTCTGGTGAGTCTGAAAGTCTGTTCGAAGCTCCTTGTGCATCGACGGCAGTGGATCACTGTAAGCATGCCTTGACCCTCAAAAACATCTGGTACATATCAGCAGGCTGCAATACGTATGCATGTTGACACTCAGTCAACCAGCTGCTCTCCCTCACTCCCTCTCTTTCACACACACAAGGCATTTTCATACAATGCAGACCCACCTACACACTTACTTTTACAGGTATTTCACAGATTATTACACAAACCTTTGCAGGCAACTTATAACAGTGTTTCACACAGTAAGTGTAGATAGATCTGCAATCTTTGCATTCCAGATCGTTGCAATGGTATGTAAAACTTCTGGTCCTGATGTGTGAGTTTTGTCTTTTCAACCTTGCAATATTTCTGCCCACCTTGAAAACTGACTTCTTCGCCCCTGCTTCAACATCACTTAGATTTTCCAGCTCTCGTTTATTGCATGAGCTTCTAATCTTGTCAGCTTCCTTTTTGCCCAAACTCCGCAGTGTATCAGTGGCACCCCCACCTTGCTGGCAACTCCATACTGAACTCTTTCCATTCAGTTTCATCCTACCCACAGCCTGAACTGTAACAATAATAATCTTTATTGTCACAAGTAGGCTTACATTAACATTGCAATGAAGTTACTGTGAAAAGCCCTAGTCACCACATTCCGTCACCTGTTCGGGTACACAGAGGGAGAATTCAGAATGTTCAATTCACCTAACAGCACATCTTTCGGGACCCAGATATGGGTGCAGGTCCACTGTGACTATGATCAGTGGTAACAATCTCTACTTGCCCAGGAATTCTGTGATCAAACATAGAGCAGCAATCGGAACCTGGCATTCGTCCCTGAACTGACAGAGAAAATGGGCGGAATTTTCCCCAAAAAAGGGCAAAGTGTCAGGTTCTGACTGAAAACTGGTATCTTTCTTCCCAGAGAAACAGATAGACTTTCTCTCCAGATCGTCTGACACTTTGTCAAAAGAAAGCAAGGGGCAGGGAGGGGGTCGGTGGGCACATGTTTTGTGTCATTGTGCCTCAGAGGCACAGCCTAAAGACAGCAGCAAACTCAGATTTACAGAGCTGGGCGCCCTTTATGGATCTCAAATTGAAGTTAAATAATCCACTGCCCCATCATTGTGAGCATTCCGCACCCGCCTCACTCCTACCAATGCAGTCATTCCCCCCCCCCCCCCCCCCCCCCAACAACATCGCTGCCATGTCCCTCACCACCCGGCGGCTAAACTCACCTCCGCTCCCACGGCCTGGTCACCGAGGCTGGTTTCCGTTTTTGGATAATACTCAGTTAGTAGGTTCAGCTTCGCCTATCCCGGACAATGGAACAAGAACTGAATGTCACATTCTTTACAGGACTTTCCTTTGCTTGGCCATCTCCCAGTACAGCGAGAACCAACTGTGAACCAGACCTTCTGAAGCAGAGTCCGATTGGACTCAAAACATTAACTCTGTTTCTTTCTGCCCAGATGTTGCCAGACCTGCTGAGTTTATCCAGCTTTTATTGTTCATATTGGAACGAGACTTTGCTGATCTCTGCTTTCCTAGAATTGACCTGGAATAGGGACAGAGAAATTACATTATTCTGGATTCCCATTTCTGATTCACAAAAGGAGGGAAAAAGTTAAATATTTAATTGACTGGTCATATTCTGTAAACAAGCGATTCACACGAGCGATTATTCTTTGAAATCAGGCAGTATGGTCTCGGAAATCCATTGGAATGAGCACTGTTCCTCAACACATCTTAATTTCTCAGACAACAAAACCACACAAAAGCGGAGAGTAACGAGAAGCAGGCCGGTGGACCAGCCACTGGGCCGGAGGCAGAAAGCTCCAATTTCTTGGAGACATTGTAAAATTTTGTGAACTTCAGTCCATTGAACAGGAGAATGAACATAACAAAAATGGCAAAAATCTTACAGGTGGGATTTTCTGTCCCACCCCCTTCCCCCCATCATCATCTTTTTCCCCCCTCCCCCCCCCCCCCCTCCCCACCACCCGTGCCAAATTTATCAGCCATTAGCCACCGCTGTCAATGGATTTTCCCGTTGCTCGTACCCTGCACCGCCGGGGAACCTGCAGCAGGGGGCGGTGTTGGCGACAAATGTGCAAAATGTACAAGTTATACCGCTAGTAGTTAGTTTCTGTGCCAAATTAAAGTTCCTTGTTCCTTAAGGAATTGGGTTAAAGCCAAGTAAAACTGCAATTACCGGAGACAATTTAATTTAAAATATAATCCATCTTTACGAAAAAGCCGATAACTGATTTTGCACCTGAGGTGCCTTTCGGTGAATAAGTGTCCATCTCTGGGCTGGATTTTTAACTTTAATACAGATGGAGCCTTGACCTGGCAGAAAGAGGAGGGGAGAATATTACTGCCCCACTAGCAGGTTTTTACAGACTGCTGCTTTAACAGCCAGCGTGCCGTATTAGCGAAATTTCAAACATTGCTATTTCAGTTACATGACCTCATTCCCCATAATTTCAGAAGGTGTTTGCTGAGGTAATGTCTGAACCAACTGTGATTTTTGTTTCATTCCTGGGGTGATTAGATTCTGTAATATTCCAGTCATTAACTCTTGAATATCAATTGACTATTTTAATGAGGTAGGAAGAACACCTTTCCATGTGGCGATTGCCCTAGTAGGCTTTCCGCCTCTGCTTGAGGGGTAACCTTGTAGAAGTGCAAATGTGAAGCCCAGTGCAGTTTTCAGTCAATCCTTTTGAAAGAGCTCTATACATCAGCAGGCAGGAAATCTCAGGAGGGCATCATGGAATGTCTGAATTGTAATTCGCCTTGTAGGTTTCAAGAAACTTGTCAACTTGCAATTCTAGACATCAGGTGACTTCTGGCAGCCATCATACGTCAGTGTCTTTGCTGGTGTTTTTTCATCAGTTCAAGATATGTTTGATCAGCCAATGAAGTTAAAGATTAATACCATTCATGCACAAGTCACATCATTGTAGACGAGGCTGGGATTGAGCCTGCTTCTGCTTGGCTAGCTGATCCCACAGCCACTTTACAGCCATCTGCCTCCTATTTAATTGGAGGCAGGATTTCCACCCTGATTGAAAAAGAAATAATCCCCCCCCCCCCCCCCCACCCCCCGCAAGAGCTGCCAACCAAATAAATTCTCAGCAACTCTCTTGTTCCAGTAGTGCCACCGGAATCTGTTGCCACAACTGGGACTACAAATAGTCATGAAAATGAGGAGCCAGGAATCGAAACTTCAAAGTAAGTTCAAGGAGCAAAGCTGGCAGGCCAGCTGGAAGGGTCTGGGGACTAAAGGTCAATTGGTTGGGAGGAGAGAGAAAACCAGGGGAGGCAATTCTTGGCCTCCAAGGGACACAGGGTGCCTCAACCAGAGGCATACCCCAGCCCAGCCACAATGCCATCAATTTGCCACTAAAGGGCTTCAATTGACCCGTGGATGAGTGGCTGCCTGATGCCTCCCCCAACCATAGCGCTAGGCAGGGTTTGGTAGGCCATGAGCATGGCACTGCTGCCATGGTGCCCAATTTTATGCCCTTCCACCTGTCGAAGCACCCACAGGGGTAGGGGTGGGAGCGTACGGACCAAAATCTATTACCTCCCATAAGTATTGAACATCTGATAAATCCTAACACAATACCACATCCATCATAATCTGCATTGTTGTTAATATGTTTTGGGTGATCCCCAAAGACTCAGGAAGAATCGCAGTGCCCAAACAGGACAACCTGACAAATGGTAAAAGCTGCAAAAATGCTTTGAAAATATCCTGACAATTCAAAAAAACTGCATGACTGAATAACGCTGAATAAACATCAATAATGATGAAAGCTCTTGTTTTACCGAGGCCGGCTGTGTTACATTCTTTCTATATTACATCGTACTTTAGGATCATTCTTATCTTTTAGGATTAACTGAATTCCACAATTCACATTACTTTCTGTGAAAACTGAAGTGCGATGACGGGGGATGTACAACATACAAGTGAGAAGTGGAGAGTAGGTGGGAACCTGATCTCCATGCCCAATCGTAGAACCTCAGCTAACCCCGTTACTCTGGAAATGTGAACTGAGATCAGATGTGTAATTCCAGTATCACCGAACAGCTTATCCATCATCAGATGCCATCTGTGGCTACCCACCACTGGTACGCAGCTTTGCCTGAATAACCAGCACAATGGCCACAACATGAAAATAGTTCTCTGGCAGAACAAAACGTGGGTGTTGCTGAATAAAGAGACAGGCCTTGTTAAAACTTCTCATCTTGCACTTATCAGGACCATTCACAATAAAATGGCAACGTCAGAGTAAACAACATATTTATACTCGATGAGAAAATCTCATGATATTAGTATAATTCTGCAGTACTTGCGAAATAATCCTCAGTGTGTGAAGAATTACTCATGTAGAAATGCCACGTTCCCAAAGAGTGGCGACCAGGGATTGCAACAAACAATATTTTAATAACTCGCTCAGCAGCTGCCCCATGCTTGCATTCTGTCCGCATTCTAGGGAGAATGCCCACACTCCAGTCATGTGACCTCTTGAGTACCCACACATTAAGTTATCTATCACGTGACCACTCGGTCTACAACTGACAACCGATTAAGATTGTCAGGCTTGCAATGTTGTCTAATTGCAAGTACGAGAAGTGACATATATTGTAATAACCTGTAGTAACCTGCACAGGACTCATCCAGCTGGGCATGATTGTACCCCGTGCTCAATTGGACAGAGTTTTATGTTAGACGTTTAGCTGCTGTAATATAAAGAGTCAGAGGTTCGGCTGCTTTTCCACAAAACACCTTTAATTTCCCTCAACAGACTTTGCACAAAACTCTATCACATCACCTGACACAAGGGCCACCTGAAGCCCCTTTACAAATCAGTGTCAATTATTGGATGCTTAACATAAATGAGACAACTAATTGGAATGTCTCTTCACCCATTACTTAACAGTCTCCCCTTCCTTGGAGGAAAAAAATAATTAGGTGAAACAAAGTTACAAGAAACTTAAAAATACACATGCAATTTTCCCCCTTCTTTTTTTTTGAATTTTGGAAGAAGAAAAAAAACAGTCCCAGAAACAGTCTTCATTAACAATATCCAAAAGTTTCTGTGAACTAGCCCCTCTTTTTGTAAAACAGTCTGACAATTGATAGCTACTGTCAACCCATTTAATTTTTGCTATCTCCCCTCTGTCCAACATCTGCTTCAAACTTGCAATGTCTATCCTTAACCTCTTTTCATTGACGCATTTTGTAGAGTGCACATTTTCCCACAGGATTTATTGTCAATGTGACATTCAATAGGTATATTACCCAAATCCCCGAATCCCAAAATTTCTGTCAATATCTGAGATATATAAAAGGCCATATCCACCGCCTCTACAAGGCTTAACGTCTCAGTGGCCAAAGTGCTTTTGACCACTCTCCTGATTTTCTTTGTTTCCCACACAAGAAGGCAACATTTACCATTGTTCCCCAAAAGGAAAATTATAAAACCTCCTGCGCTTGAAACCCCATCACATAAATGTGCATAGGGTGCATCACTATAAACTATGAGTTTCAAATGCCTAAGGTCACCTAAAACCAGGAACCTCAAAACACACTCCTGCATTTTTAGTTTGACCAACACTTTATTTGCTCTTATTATGTCTTCCACTTTGGGATCATTCATTTTTGTACTCAACTCTAAGACATCAAAACTCACGTCCGGTCTAGTCTGTCTACCTAACCAATTCAGTTGCCCAATTAAACTTCGCAGTTGATCTTTTTCCACCTTTGAAACAATTGCGTCTTTTTGTGAAACCCGGCCACGACTAATTGCTATTGGGCTGATGCTTTCCAAATAAGATTGCTGACGTAAAGTTGCCCCTAACTGAGTCTGTCCGATTTCCAAACCAATATATTTAAATGCACCGGAAGCCTGACTTCCAACCCTGAATTCTTTCCTCAAACCAGAGATTACAAAGCTTCAAAATCACTAGTCCCACCCCACAAAAAATCATCGACATGCATCATAAAGATGCCAGCAAGATTTCCTTTATAGTGCCAGTAAAACATTGCAGGATCTGCTTTCAACTGGCAACAGCCTAACTTTAACAAAACTGACCTTACCGAAAAGTACCACACTCTAGATGCATCATTCACTCCGTATACACATTTGTTCAACTTCCACAGTATCCCTTCTGTGTTAGCTGCCTCTTTCGGAGGACGGAGAAAAATGTTTCTTTAAAGCTGATGCCCGTGGAAGAAGGCAGCTTTTATATCTATAGATTTGCATTCCCATGCCTTTGTGGCTAATAGAGCCAAGATGATCTTTAAAATAACCTTTCCTGCCGTAGGTGAATCTACCCTTAAATCCTGATCTCCTAAGTTTTCTTCAAATCCCCTTGCCACAAGCTTGGCCTTTGCCTCATAAGTTCCATCGGAAGAACCTTTTCCGTGCAAATCCATCTGTGGGACAGAGCTTTTTGTCCCCTATCCGGTACTTCCGTGTATACCCCAAATTCACTCCAACTGTGCAGTTCTTGCTGTTTGGCATCTTTGATCACTTTTTCATCTAATTTATTTGAAGCCACCAAAATCTCACATGCATGTGGGCTTCTACTCCTATTAGTATTCGTAGTCTTACTCCTGTTCCGAGATCTTGATAAACTATGTCCCCTTTCCTGCCTGGTATCTCGTTCTGTACTGCTACTGTTTGATCTTTCCTTATGCTGTGGGATGTCCTTTCAATAGTTTTCGAACTATTCCTGCGGACCTGTTCACTATCCGATGTACTATCGGAACTGGCACTGCGTTTCTGTGCCCTCCGTTTTTAAACTTTGTGTTCCCAATCCATTGTCTTGACTCCCTCCCCTGAATGCTGTACATTCAACCAATGTTTATACTTCCCAGTGGCTTCCCTGCTCTACTAATAACAGTTGCATCCTTCCATTGACATCGGGCAAGTATGTCACTTTTGTACCAACTTTTGGCATTCGCCCTTTAAGAAAAATGGCCTGTTCTAATTCATCAGAAGTGTTGTGTCCCTCTGCAGAAACCCTGTCTATATCATTTAGCTGGTCCCCATAGTTCTGCAACATGTGTGTACCAGATGATTCTGGTTCCTTGTCATGTCTGTCTGCTCTGTCTAAATTTGAAAATTTGTAATCTGTACCCATTATCCTTGATGAATGTACCCTAACAGTTTGATTACCATGTTGCAAAATAATTGTTTTGCCATCTATGCCTATGATCTTCCCTGGGCCTTTCCATTCATTAGAATTGTCTCTCTTATAGTATACCATTTCTCCTTGCTGAAAAACGACATCTGATGGCCGAAAATTGCGTTTTAAAGCTCTGTGAATTCTTTCAGAGCCTTCTGCTTCCGGAAAGGCTTTTCTACTGCTATATAATGCATTTAACTGCTCAGCAAAAGCAGAGCTAATTGTAGTCCCTTCCCAAGCTGGAGGCTGGTCATCTAAGATGGACGGACGTTTAGGATGTCTACCAAACGCTAATTGATAGAGACTATAGCCCCCAACCATCTGCAATGAATTCTTTGCATGTACTGGCCATGCTAAAGCTGAATTTAACTTGCAGTTTGGTCTATCCGCCAAAAGTTTACGGAGCATGTCATCTATTACCGCATGGTTTCTTTCACACACACACAATGGACTTTCCGCTGCCGTATTCATAACTGTGATATTCACATTTTCACACATATCCCTAAACTCACCATTAGCAAATTCTCCCTCATTATCCGTAAGGAATTTTGCCGGTGGGCCCATTCCTGACCCTATCCATTTTTCCACGATTTGATCCAGAATTACGCTCTTTTCTTTACTTCGTACAATCGTTGATTAACTAAATCTGGTTGCTAAATCTACAAAATGCAAAATAAATATATTATTGGCTTTATCCCAGATCTTAAGGTCCATGACCACAATGTCATTAAAATCCCTGGCCAAAGGCAGGGTTACTATCGGTCGTGCTGGTGTCCTTCTGTACTTCCTACAAACTTCACAGCGATCACTAACCTATTCTATCAGTTTAGTATAGTCTTCATCCCTTACTCCTGCATCCTTTAATAAATTTTTCAGACTCCGAGGAGACGGATGCGCAAATTGCCTATGCAGTTTTACTACAACAAGCTTTTTATCAGCGAAAGTCCCATTTTCAACTGCCATCTACACATCCTTAACCACTCTACTTGAAATATTATCAGTAATGGAATACAATAGCACCCGACTGTGTAAATTGTAAGTCCACCGTCTTTCCAAAAACTGTTGCCTTATCCTGTTCCATATCCAGCTTCATGTGTGCTTTCTTCATCGACGGTCTGCTCAGAAGCAAAGGTATCTCACTTGATACAACATCCGTGCTAATGAAATGATTCACTCCGGCAATATTGCAAGGGATCACCACTCTTTTCAGCGACTTCAGAGTATTCTCATCCCCAAACCTGAAACTTGTGGAACTTTAAAATTCCTTAACTTTGTTACGATTTTCAGCATTCAAGGAGTCCAGGTAACATTTTAACCAGTCAATTCCACACACAGTAGATGTGCAGCCACTGTCCAATACAGCACAATTGAAGGATTCTGCAACCAACACCCACATTACCGGCGTAAATCTGCTTGTTAATAGGACAATGCCTTCTTTCTGGTCGCTATCTTTTTCCTCTTCTGACTCTTCCGTGTCATGTGTCGCTTCAAACACTCTATCATAACGAGTTGGACAGTTGAAAGCATAATGGTATTGAGAGTCACATCAAAAACATCGATTTATCATACCCCGGCAATTTCTGGGGTTCTGGGGTTGTAGGTTGTAACTGGGTTTCTGTCTTCATACTTTCCAGGTCCCGATCTCCCTCTATAGTCTTGGAACCTGTTTGTAGCCATGCGATTTCGCCATCCTGTTAATAGTGTGTCTTCTATATTCTGCTTTATAGCAGGCTGAGCTATTTGGGTCATCAGTGCCATCGGAATCGAATGTTTCCCCAGAAACTTTTTTTAAAGCTTCTGTCATCTGATCAAAAAAGGTATCCTTATTCTCAAACTGAACTCCTGTCAAAACCAGGAGCCTATCCATGTTGCTCACTCTCGCAAGTCAAGTAACAGACTGGAAATTCCAGGTTGTGATTCTGCAGCCTTTTATATAGTCTGCCAAATTCCATTATATAGTCTTCAATAGAGAATTCATTTATCTTCCAGAACCTATCAATATCCAACCATGCTTCCCTTAACAAATCATCCTTTTTATAAATCTTATCCATGTAACGTAATAGAGTCTCCAGATATTCTTCTGAGTCTAACTCTTCCAATTCCAGCTCAAAAAACACTTTGTTTTGGATTTTACTGTCATAAGGTCAAGAAAGAGCCAATGCCATACCTTGTTTTCTCTTTCCCAAAGCAGTTACCATAGTCCACATAACTACTGCACTTCTCCATTGATCGTACAATCACTTTTCAGAAAATGAGGTGGGGTAGTCATATCCAGCCATCTTTAACCTCGGTTCAGCCATATTTTTGTTTTTTTTCCTCACTCACTCCTTGGTTTGGTCTGGAAAAGTTGTATCTTTCAACCCTTCACACTTGCACAGCAACCATCCTCTGCTACCATTTGTTAGACGTTTAGCTGCTGTAGTATAAAGAGTCAAAGGTTCTGCTGCTTTTCAACAAAACACCTTTAATTTCCTTCAACAGACTTTGCACAAATCTCTAACATCACATCACCTGACACAAGGGCCACCTGAAGCCCCTTTACATATCAGTGTCAATTATTGGATACTTAACATAATTGGAATGTCTCTTAACCCATTACTTAAAAAGTTAACCCACACTAGCATAAAAGGCCGGCAGCTGTAGAGCCACCTATAAAGGAACGAGGACCCGGTGAACTTTAACCGGGCCCTGTGCTTGTATGATGCTGTTGCTGAAATAAAGGACTTTTAAGAAGCTTGTTGGACTCCCCTGGTTTTATCAAATACATTAATGCACAGGGCCCTGGACTTTGCCACGGAAAGAATGTGAACACACATTGTGCCTGTTCCAGCGAAACAAAACAAGCGACTGCCATTTTACTGCAATTGTGTCAGGCATTGGTGAGGCCACACCTGGAGCATTGTGTGCAGTTTTGGTGTCCTTATCTGAGGAAGGATGTTGTTGCTATGGAGGGAGTGCAGCGAAGGTTTACCAGGCTGATTCCTGGGATGGCGGGGCTGTCATATGAGGAGAGACTAAGTCGGTTAGGGTTATATTCATTGGGGTTTAGAAGAGAGGGGATGTCATTGAAACTTATAAAATTCTAACAGGATTAGACAGGGCAGATTCAGAAAGAATGTTCCCCATGGAGAGTCCAGAATTAGGGGCTTGAGAATAAGGGGTAAACCTGTTAGGACTGAGATGAGGAGAAATTTCTTATCCAGAGGGTGGTGAATCTGTGGAATTTACTACCGTGGAAAGTAGTGGAGGCCAAAATGTTGTGTAATTTTGAGAAGGAATTAGATACAGCTCTTGGGGCTAAAGGGATTATGGGGGAAATGCGGGATCAGTATATTGAATTTGATGATCAGCTATGATCATAATGAACGGTGGAACAGGCTCGAAGGGCTGAATGGCTCCTCCTGCTTCTCCTGTTTATGTATTTGTTGGTTCATTCCTCAGGCAATGCCTTAACTGGTCAAAGTCAAGCTGCCTGATTGAAATTTCTAATGATACTTGGCATTTAACTTTCAATCGCTGATGGATCTCCGTGTCTATTCGGAACCCTGGATATGCGTTATCCCTTCTCAGTTCCCAAATAACAGAGACTCCAGGCTGTGCTTTTTGGCAAAGTTTCGTTGAACTTTATTGTCAGCTTTAGTGTCTACTGGTAAACTCTTGGTTAAAATACAAACTTAGGTCAGATTGATTGTCTTCAGCGAATACAGTGGCTGAGTTTAAAATGTAACTCGTGGTAATTCTTCAAATCATGATACACAGTACAAAATTACGGGTTGATTTAAACAAAAGCAAATGGCAATTTAGCAAAAGCAAGCAAAGACATAGGTTTCAGAAAGTGAGGTTTCAGAAAGTGAGGTTTCAGAAAGTGATAGATTGATTCCGGAATGGATTTTTCCATCCCGACAATTGATTTTTAAGGAGATCATTATCTTAAAGTTTCGCCTTCTTTACAGCTGTGATTGGCTTTGACTAATTTATAATTCACTGAATTCGACCAAACTGCCTATCTCTCAATTTAAGAGATAAATGTTTTGGTGTAATTTTCTGTACACTGGCTTGCCAATTATGCTTCTAACATTAATTAGATTAACACAGTTTTCGAAAAGTCATTATGATCCTGACTAACTGCTACCATGGAAACGGAACAGTCCAGGCTTGGGAAGGTAGCTGCATACAATGAAGTATTTTGTCACTGGTCTTGGTATCTGCCAAGTCTTGAGCAACCTGCAAAATGTGAAAATTTAGAGTCTTATCTCATTAATTCCCAGCTAGTCAGCTTTCCTCACTCTTAACCTCATCTTTGTCTAACAAAGAAGATTTAGCAAATGATCTGAACTTCTCCCTCCACAGAGGCTGCCAGGCTTTCTGAGTATTTACAGCATTTTCTCTCTTTATTTCAAAATTCTGGTATGAAAAGTGCTTTGCTGTCATAATCTGATCTGATGGTTCGTCAATCAGATGGCTATTAATGTTACCAACAGTGCGGACGGATGGCTGACTGCAGCCCCCCCCCCCCCCCATTACACCTCAGAATAGGGTGTAATGATACTGGGGGGGTGTAATGATACTGCGAGGGGGTGTATTATGATACGGGGGGGGGGGGGTAATGATACTGGGGAGGGTGTAATGATACATGGAGGGGGTGTAATGATACTGGGAGGGGGTGTAATGATACTGGGAGGGGGTGTAATGATTCTGGGGGGGTGTTATGGTAGTGGGCGGGGGAGGTGTAATGATACTGGGGAGGGTGTAATGATACATGGAGGGGGTGTAATAATACTGGGAGGGGATACTGGGTGGTGTAATTATACCGCGAGGGGGTGTAATGATACTAGGAGGGGGTGTAATGATACTGGGGAGGGTGGAATGATTCTGGGGAGGGGTGTTATGGTCGTGGGGGGGGGGAGGTGGTGTAATGATACTGGGGGAGGTGTATTAAGATACTGGAGTGTGTGCAATGATACTGGGTGGGTTGGGAGGGGGGGTGGGGTAATGATGCTGGGAAAGAGCAGGAGTGGAAATAAATAGCCCAGAAAGAGTCAGAACAGACTACCACCCAAGTAGCCTCCTCCAGCGCTGTATAATTCCACAATTGTGTGAATTGCTGGGAAGATTGTGTAGTGTCATCTTCTAATTTGTAGAAGAGCTGTTTTGTGGGTTTCTTAGAGAGTTCTGATGTGTTCTGTGGCTGGGGCGAAGACACAACTGTAATGGTATCATGTGATGCCTGATGGGTGATTAGAGAAAACCAGAGGCTTTGTACTGGAAAAGAATGATTACTGGCTACGCCCAAGGAAAGGCCAGTGTAGTTTTCTGGATGAGATGAAATTTAAAATGCCATTTAAATACGGTGTACAATTCTTTAAGTAGAAATTGATCTGCAAGCAAGCTGAAGTAGATTTAACTAAATTATGCAACAGGTCAATAACACATTACCCAATCTTACAAACTGCAGGCTATCATAAGCAATCAGGTTAATTAGTCTGGGGACACTAGACTAAAGTCAATCTTGCTACACTGCAATTTGCAGCAACTTCTGATACACTTCTGTAAAAATGTGCCATTTGAATCAAACAAAACATAGAAAATAAGCATAGAAGCTGGAAAAAATAGGAGCTGGAGGAGGCCATTCGGCCCTTCGAGCCTGCTCCACCATTCATTATGATCTTGGCTGATCATTCAACTCAATAGCTGAATCTCACTTTCCCCCATTGTATGATATGTATATACAGAGACATACAAATGGTTAATGACTACATCTTAGTGTAACACAACCACTTGATGGCAACACTAGATTCTTGCATAAATATGAGAACTCAAAGGATCTTGGGTCTCTTCGACCCAGGAGTGACTAGACAATAGAGTGTTAGAGAGATAAATCACAGTATAGTTAGCACGTGTAGTTTAATATAGTTGATACTTTATTCTGAATTACTTGATTACTAGTTCTAGTTCTGCAGTGTTTGCAAACACAATATAGAACATACAGTGCAGAAGGAGGCCATTCAGCCCAACGAGTCTGCACCAATCCCCTTAAGCCCTCACTTCCACCCTATCCCCGTAACCTTTTTTTTGGTCACTATGGGCAATTTAGCGTGGCCAATCCACCTAACCTGCACATCTTTGGACTGTGGGAGGAAACTGGAGCACCCGGAGGAAACCCACGCAGACACAAAGAGAACGTGCAGACTCCACACAGACAGTGACCCAGCGGGGAATCGAACCTGGGACCCTGGCGCTGTGAAGCCATAGTGCTATCCACTTGTGCTACCGTGAATCAATTGTTATTCATTAAACCTATTTTGCTTTAAGTTGATTGGTGGTTCCTTGAGAATCACACCATCAGACCATTCTGGATATATAAAGCAAAGAGTAACGGCATATTACTAAAGAGTAATATAACCCCCATCTTAACCAAACAATCTTAACCAACTCAATCTCTCCTCGTACATCATAAGACCGTAAGACACAGGAGCAGGATTAGGCCACTCGGCCCATCGAGTCTGCTCCGCCATTCAATCATGGCTGATATTTTCTCCTCCCCATTTTCCTGCCACCCCGGGAATCAGCCTGGTAAACCTTCGATGAACTCCCTCCATAGCAAGAACATCCTTCCTCAGATAAGGACACCAAAACTGCTCACAATACTCCAGGTGTGGCCTCACTAAGGAACTGTACGGTGGCAGCAAGATATCCCTGCTCCTGCAAGCCGTGAATTTGCCACCTGGATTGCCAATGATTCCCTTCTCAGTGCACAAGTCTGGGGTGTCCTGTTCTCTAGTTGGCTCCTCAACATATTAATTCAGAAAACCAGCCCGCACACTCCAGGAATTCCTCCTCTACGGTATTGCGGCTAATTTGATTTGCCCAATCTACATGCAGACTAAAATCACCCCTAACTACAGATGTTCCATTATCACATGCGCCTCGGCACTGGGTTTGTCCTGCACAATGTAAATCTTAAATTTGCCCAGCGTTAACTGCAGGAAGAGAAAACACCCATCCAATTAGAAATGCGAGCTTTGAAATGATAGATTTAAGATGAAGTGACATCACCCGTCTTGTACCATCATTTTGTGTTGTGACTTTTGCCCTTCTTAAAATGAAGAACAGACAAGTCTGCCAAGAATCATGGGTGGAGGAATTTGTGAAGTCTTTGAGGAATTAGTATTGTGGCAGGGAAGACTTTTTCCTGTACTTTACTCTGGAAATGTTTCTGATCCTTTCATTCATCGGAGCTCTCAAGCTTCAAATCCAAGTCCTCCGGGAATGAATCTCCAGGCGATATATTTTGGAATATAAACTGTAAAGTCAACAAACTGGGATTTCCAATGGGGATCTTTTCATTTCCGGATGGTTGTACCCTAGAGGGATAATGGAAGATGCACTGGGGAATCCCTCCAAAGTCCAGTAGGTAGTGGATACACAGGAATTGCACAGTGCACGGTCAATTCCAGCCCCATTGTCCCAGAGTCGCAACACCAGTGAATTAACCAATTATTCTGAAATGTAGATGGGGAGAGGATAGAGGGTAGAGAGCAGAAACTGACTGTGTAATAATGCATTCGTGCACCATCAACAATGATTCATGCTTTGTCACATGAGAAATTATACTTCACCTCTATAAGACCTATGTTCACAATAACTTGCAGACTAGATCCAAAGGCTAGACCACACTGAGGAAATGAGAAGATCAGGGTGGCACGGTAGCGCAGTGGTTAGCACGGCTGCATCATGACGCTGAGGACCCGGGCCACTGTCCGTGTGGAGTTTGCACATTCTCCCCGTGTCTGCGTGGGTCTCACCCCCACAACCCAAATATGTGCAGGGTAGGTGGATTGGCCACATTAAATTGCCCCTTAACTGGAAAAGATAATTTTAAAAAGGAAATGAGGCAGAGTGAGGGGTGGCTAGGAGGGGAGCTGCGGTGTCGGACTGAACGGGCACCGAGCACCATTGCCTCCATTGGCAAGGCCGCCATGCAGCTGCAAACAGCCCACTGTGAAATCGGGACACGGGTCATATGGGTCCTCCCCCCCCCCCCCCCCCCCCATGGGATGCCCTCTGGTCACAACCGACCCATCAGCTGTATGGGCGCGCTCAGTACAACCAGTACCATCGTGTTGGCTGGGATGAGTGTGCGTGGGGAGTGTAATGTGTGTGTGCGGCTGGGATGAATCTGTGTGGGGAGTGTAATGTGTGTGTGCGGCTGGGATGAGTGTGCGTGGGGAGTGTAATGTGTGTGTGCGGCTGGGATGAATGTGTGTGGGGAGTGTAATGTGTGTGTGCGGCTGGGATGAGTGTGTGTGGGGTGTGTAATGTGTGTGCGGCTGGGATGAGTGTGTGTGGGGAGTGTAATGTGTGTGTGCGGCTGGGATGAATGTGTGTGGGGAGTGTAATGTGTGTGTGCGGCTGGGATGAGTGTGTGTGGGGTGTGTAATGTGTGTGCGGCTGGGATGAGTGTGTGTGGGGAGTGTAATGTGTGTGTGCGGCTGGGATGAGTGTGTGTGGGGAGTGTAATGTGTGTGTGTGGCTGGGGTGAGTGTGTGTGGGGAGTGTAATGTGTGTGTGCGGCTGGGGTGAGTGTGTGTGGGGAGTGTAATGTGTGTGTGCGGCTGGGCTGAGTGTGTGTGGGGAGTGTAATGTGTGTGTGCGGCTGGGATGAGTGTGTGTGGGGAGTGTAATGTGTGTGTGGGGCTGGGATGAGTGTGTGTGGGGAGTGTAATGTGTGTGTGCGGCTGGGAAGAGTGTGTGTGGGGAGTGTAATGTGTGTGTGCGGCTGGGATGAGTGTGTGTGGGGAGTGTAATGTGTGTGCGCGGCTGGGATGAGTGTGTGTGGGGAGTGAAATGTGTATGTGCGGCTGGGATGAGTGTGTGTGGGGAGTGTAATGTGTGTGCGCGGCTGGGATGAGTGTGTGTGGGGAGTGTAATGTGTGTGTGCGGCTGGGATGAGTGTGTGTGGGGAGTGTAATGTGTGTGCGCGGCTGGGATGAGTGTGTGTGGGGAGTGTAATGTGTATGTGCGGCTGGAATGAGTGTGTGTGGGGAGTGTAATGTGTGTGCGCGGCTGGGATGAGTGTGTGTGGGGAGTGTAATGTGTATGTGCGGCTGGGAAGAGTGTGTGTGGGGAGTGTAATGTGTGTGTGCGGCTGGGATGAGTGTGTGTGGGGAGTGCAATGTGTGTGCGCGGCTGGGATGAGTGTGTGTGGGGAGTGTAATGTCTGTGTGCGGCTGGGATGAGTGTGTGTGGGGAGTGGAATGTGTGTGTGGGGCTGGGGTGAGTGTGTGTGGGGAGTGTAATGTGTGTGTGCGGCTGGGATGAGTGTGTGTGGGGAGTGTAATGTGTGTGTGCGGCTGGGATGAGTGTGTGTGGGGAGTGTAATGTGTGTGTGCGGCTGGGATGAGTGTGTGTGGGGAGTGTAATGTGTGTGTGCGGCTGGGATGAGTGTGTGTGGGGAGTGTAATGTGTGTGCGCGGCTGGGATGAGTGTGTGTGGGGAGTGTAATGTCTGTGTGCGGCTGGGATGAGTGTGTGTGGGGAGTGGAATGTGTGTGTGCAGCTGGGATGAGTGTGTGTGGGGAGTGTAATGTGTGTGCGGCTGGGATGAGTGTGTGTGGGGAGTGTAATGTGTGTGTGCGGCTGGGATGAGTGTGTGTGGGGAGTGTAATGTGTGTGTGTGGCTGGGGTGAGTGTGTGTGGGGAGTGTAATGTGTGTGTGCGGCTGGGGTGAGTGTGTGTGGGGAGTGTAATGTGTGTGTGCGGCTGGGCTGAGTGTGTGTGGGGAGTGTAATGTGTGTGTGCGGCTGGGATGAGTGTGTGTGGGGAGTATAATGTGTGTGTGGGGCTGGGATGAGTGTGTGTGGGTAGTGTAATGTGTGTGTGCGGCTGGGAAGAGTGTGTGTGGGGAGTGTAATGTGTGTGTGCGGCTGGGATGAGTGTGTGTGGGGAGTGTAATGTGTGTGCGCGGCTGGGATGAGTGTGTGTGGGGAGTGTAATGTGTATGTGCGGCTGGGATGAGTGTGTGTGGGGAGTGTAATGTGTGTGCGCGGCTGGGATGAGTGTGTGTGGGGAGTGTAATGTGTGTGTGCGGCTGGGATGAGTGTGTGTGGGGAGTGTAATGTGTGTGCGTGGCTGGGATGAGTGTGTGTGGGGAGTGTAATGTGTATGTGCGGCTGGGATGAGTGTGTGTGGGGAGTGTAATTGTGTGCGCGGCTGGGATGAGTGTGTGTGGGGAGTGTAATGTGTATGTGCGGCTGGGAAGAGTGTGTGTGGGGAGTGTAATGTGTGTGTGCGGCTGGGATGAGTGTGTGTGGGGAGTGCAATGTGTGTGCGCGGCTGGGATGAGTGTGTGTGGGGAGTGTAATGTGTGTGTGCGGCTGGGATGAGTGTGTGTGGGGAGTGGAATGTGTGTGTGGGGCTGGGGTGAGTGTGTGTGGGGAGTGTAATGTGTGTGTGCGGCTGGGATGAGTGTGTGTGGGGAGTGTAATGTGTGTGTGCGGCTGGGATGAGTGTGTGTGGGGAGTGTAATATGTGTGTGCGGCTGGGATGAGTGTGTGTGGGGAGTGTAATGTGTGTGTGCGGCTGGGATGAGTGTGTGTGGGGAGTGTAATGTGTGTGTGTGGCTGGGATGAGTGTGTGTGGGGAGTGTAATGTGTGTGTGTGGCTGGGATGAGTGTGTGTGGGGAGTGTAATGTGTGTGTGGCTGGGATGAGTGTGTGTGGGGAGTGTAATGTGTGTGTGCGGCTGGGATGAGTGTGTGTGGGGAGTGTAATGTGTGTGTGCGGCTGGGATGAGTGTGTGTGTGGGGAGTGTAATGTGTGTGTGGGGCTGGGATGAGTGTGTGTGGGGAGTGTAATGTGTGTGTGCGGCTGGGATGAGTGTGTGTGGGGAGTGTAATGTGTGTGTGCGGCTGGGATGAGTGTGTGTGGGGAGTGCAATGTGTGTGTGGGGCTGGGATGAGTGTGTGTGTGGGGAGTGTAATGTGTGTGTGCGGCTGGGATGAGTGTGTGTGGGGAGTGTAATGCGTATCTGCGGCTGCAGCTTGTCAGCCTCCTGAGTGTCAATCACGGATCCACCAATCCGGCACTTTTTCCTATTGGAATTGAGCTGATTTGGTGCAGGTACGGCGCCAGTTTTACTGTCGTGGAACTCCATGAGTCCTGCCCCAGCATCAACACTTAGGTCAGGATTCTCCCCAAACTGCCGGCGGTCCGTACCGGTGCCAAAGATCGGCGTGAACCACTCCGGCATCAGGCCGTCCAGAAGTTACAAAATCCTCCGCACTTCCAGGGGCAAGGCAGGCGATGGAGTGGTTGGCGCCGCTCCAACCAGCGCCAAAGGGCCTGCGCCGGCTGGCACGAGTTAGCGCATGCGCGGGAGAGCCAACGTGTTCTGGCGCATGGGCAGGGGGTGTCTTCTCCGCACTGGCCATTGCGGAGCTTTACAGAGGTCGTCGCTGAGGGAAAGAGTGCCCCCACGGCACATACCCTCCCGCAGAGCGGTGGGCCCCGATCGTGAGGCTGGATCCCCCCCCCCCCCCCCCCAGGACTCCGCAGGCCGCCCTCAGAGCCAGGTCCTGCCGGTATGGACCTTGTGTATTTCACGCCAGTGGGACTGGCCAAAAACGGGTGGCCACTCGGCCCATCGGGGCCCGGAGAATCGCCGGGGAGGGGGGCCACTGCTAACGGCCCACGATGGCGCAACATGGTTCCTGCCCCCACCAAAAAACCAGCGCCGGCGGGGAGGGTCGGAGAATCCCCCCCCCCCCCTTAGTCTCAGGAACAGAGAATCCAGCCGCCAGTATTCACCCGCATAAGCCAACTCATCATCATCTAACTCCTCACAACTGGAGGGCTATTCCGTACAACCTTTAATATTGATTTACTATTAGACCTAATTCTTATGGCTAAACCGTACAACAGTAGATTCATGTGTTTTTCCTTTTCTCCCTACCTTTTAGTAGTTCATACACTTACTCTAGCTTAACTGAAGAGAACCTGGTTAAATTGGTTCCTTTACAAACATAACTATCGGGTCTGGAAAAGGTATCTCAGGGCAAGGGATAGATTAAACCTTTGTTACTACCAGCAGAGGGTGGGTTGAATAAAGACACTGAGCCACTCACTCCTCCTGACACCGGGTCACATCCCAGCCAGACGGTAACAACTCGAGGGGTCCACCCGGATCAATAACATCTGGGAGAACCTCACCTGGGGCTGGTTGGAACAGGGGCCACCGTGTGAGGCAGCAAATTCTGACCCAATTCTGTAGTGGTAGGAATTGAATATAGTGGTCATTCTCCCATCCCGTTTCCCTATCCCAGAGCTGCCTGCAGGATCAAGGAAGTAATTCCCCAAAAGTTAGCAATGCAGGGAGTAGCCCTGGCTGGACCCACAACAGCCAACAATAACAACATTAAAAAATCAGTTTCGAATTGAGGCTTTTAATAAGAAGCACATTCTCTGTTGTGTCACATGCAGCTAGTGAGGTCACCACATCAAGATGTCAATTCATTGGAAAGACATGAGACGGCAGCACAGACTGCACTTCAACACAAACAGCTGCAATCACATCTGGCCTTGTTATTTTTGAGGGCTGGTCTCAAATATATAGTTATGTTTTTCAACCTCATTTTCCGCTGGAGACATATCTCTTTGAGCAAAATCACCCCATTTCTACACACAAATAAGGAGACATCACTCTTCAGCAGACAAGGTGGATTCATCCCTAATTGGTGCCGTTGTTATAAATGTTTTTCAGAATTCATGCAGTTGCCCTGCGCGTGTGGTCCAGCATTGCAGAATATACGTCTGCAGCTCATGTCAAGGCAGTTCTTTCAGCTCCCAGATCAATGCTGTTTATGGAGCCAATCTTCATCACTAACTCGTCACCTGGAGGATGGGTCATCTGGTGCGTACGGATGTGCTTCATTCCATTGGTCTTCACCGATGCCTGCAATTCTCACTGGTCAATGGGGTTCCATCGTCTGCTGCGTGAACCTCCGGTATTCCATGGGTGTTAATTGACTGTCAGTCTCTCTAAGTGGCGCTGGAAGTCCCACCATCTCACGCACGTCCATCCATTTGGAATTGATAGTGATAAGATTAGAAACACAGAAGCCATGAATGATGCAGTGAAGTCTGTGTACACCTTACCCAGACTCCCCCTGGCCACTCCCATGGGTACACTCAGGCTGACGGCAGGTGGGTACTGCCTTCCATATCCTCAACGTCTGCGTGGGTTCAGGCCACCAGACACAGCTCCTTTTCATCATCTTCATTTTTGAGAAGTCTGGGTGGCCTTTATGCAGCTTCTGTAATGAACGCTGACCTGGACGTGTGGCGATCACTCAGGCTCGCTTCCCACAGGATAAAGCAGTCTTCCACACTTAGTTCCTGGTGTTTTGTGGGAATGGTTTGAAGTCCTCTCTGGCTGTCTTTGTACTCCACCACTTTGGACAATGTGGCACAGGGTCCTTTTGAGTTCATGTCTGGATCTGTTTGGTGGATTCAGGTCATCCATGACCTTTTGAGTCATAATGACTTTGCTCATCCTTGGCAAAGGGAGCAGGCTTGTGGGTAGCGGTGGGTGACTCAGGGCATCTGCATTGGGCGATGCTCGAACGTGTGCATGTACGCTGCCAATAACAGTGCCCAGTATTGGACCCAGGCCAAGGCAATGGGAGGAACCGCCTTGTCCTCCTTAAAGATGCCCAATAGAGGTTTGTGGTCCATGATAATGTCATTCGTAGACATATTGGCGAAATTTCTTTGCCATACATATCACGGCCAAACCCTCTTTTTCAGTCTGTGTGGATCTCCTCTCTGAGTCAGCCAGGGTCCTGGGTACAAACGTGATTGTCAGCTCGGTGCCAACGTCCCATTGGTGAGATAGTACCACCTCTACTCCTTCAGGAGAGGCACCACATTTAATATGAGTGGTCTTGAGGGGTTATAATGAGCCAATATGTTCGATGACAGCAGTTGATTCTTCACCCACATGAAAGCTTTGTCTTGTGATGATTGTCACAACTATTTCTGAATCATTTGAACAGCGTGTGTAGGGAGGGAGGGGTGCGGGGGGGGGCAGCCAGCAAGGTGACTAGATTAGGTGTAAATGTCTCCTGATAATTTACAAGGCCCATGAACAACTTTAATCCCATTATGCTTCTTGGTATCTGGGCTCCTTTAAGGACTTTACCTGGTCTGCTACGAGGTGTAGGTCATCCTTGTCGACACAGTACCCGAACTACATTATCTTGCTTGCCTGAAACACACATTTCTATCTTTTAAGGCAGATGCCTGCATCGGAGAATCATCAGGACACGTCTCCAAATTTTCCAACTGTTATTTCCCGGTGCCTCCTGAGATTACTACATCGTCCAGGTAAATCGACACTCTTGAAGGATGTTTCCCATCACTCTCTGGAAAATAACGCATGCCAATGATACTCTGAATAGTAGGCGAGCATAACTCCTGGTAGGTGCCAATGGTGACGTATTTTCTAGATTGCGCTCAAGCTGTAGTTGGAGGGATGCATGGGTCAGATCCAACTTTTGTGAATGTGCGGCCTCCAGCCAGTTTCACATAGAGGCACTCAATGGGTGGTGTAGGTGAAATGAAATGAAAATCGCTTATTGTCACGAGTAGGCTTCAATGAAGTTACTGTGAAAAGCCCCTAGTCGCCACATTCCGGTGCCTGTTTGGGGAGGCTGTTACGGGAATCGAACCGTGCTGCTGGCCTGCCTTGGTCTGCTTTCAAAGCCAGCGATTTAGCCTAGTGAGCTAAACAGCCCCTGGGGGATGTTCCTACTGATTATCGTTCAGTCACTGGGAAGGCAGACTTGTCAGGCTTCAATATTGGCAATACTGGCATTGCCCAGTCTGCGAATCATAAAGGGCAAATGATGCCAGGGTACTGCAGTCACTTCAATTCGGCTCTATTTTGGCGAGTAGTGCGTGAGGGATCAGCCGTGCCTTGACGTACTTGGGTGGGGCCTCTGGGTCTTCATAAACTTTCGCCCTCGCCCCTCTGGTATTTTGGAAGCCACCCTGGAACAGGTCAGGATACTTCCCAATGATTTCCTATAGGATGCTGATGGAACCTGTTGCCAATCGAGGCAGATTGTTGCAGTCAGTCCCTTGCCAGAAGGCCGGGTCCAGCATTGTAAGGCTATTAAGGTGAGTTGCTGCCCATGGGAGACGAGGGTTATGGTGGTTCCCACAACGCTTAATGACTCTGCTGCATATATGGCCAACCTGGCCTAGGTATCCCGCAGAACCAGGGCCAAATTTCCCCTCGGAGATGTCTGAAATTCTGTCCCCCAGGAGAGGTCGGCTCCTGAATGTACATCCATGTCCAGAGGGTGACCATAGACGTGGAATGAGATCTGGATTGGGGCCACATTGGGGGCAGTGATACAATTTAATTACATTTAGTCTCCCTGTTAGGGCTCGTTGATTTGTGAAGCCCTGGCCTGAGACGGCATTGTCTACATCCCGGGCGGAGCATGTTCCACCCTGGGAGGAGTGTGTTCCAGTCCGGGCGGAGTGTGATCCAGTCGGGGCGGAGTGCGTTCCAGTCTGGGCGGAGTGTGTTCCAGTCTGGGCGGAGTGTGTTCCAGTCCGGGCGGAGTGTGTTCCAGTCTGAGCGGAGCATGTTCCACCCTGGGAGGAGTGTGTTCCAGTCTGGGCGGAGTGTGATCCAGTCTGGGAGGAGTGTGTTCCAGTCTGGGCGGAGTGTGATCCAGTCTGGGAGGAGTGTGTTCCAGTCCGGGCGGAGTGTGTTCCAGTCTGGGCGGAGCGTGTTCCAGTCTGGGCGGAGTGTGTTCCAGTCCGGGCGGAAGGTGATCCAGTCTGGGCGGAGTGTGATCCAGTCTGGGAGGAGTGTGTTCCAGTCCGGGCGGAGTGTGTTCCAGTCTGGGCGGAGCGTGTTCCAGTCTGGGCGGAGTGTGTTCCAGTCGGGGCAGAGTGTGTTCCAGTCTGGGCGGAGTGTGTTCCAGTCTGGGCGGAGTGTGTTCCAGTCTGGGCGGAGTGTGTTCCAGTCTGGGCGGAGTGTGTTCCAGTCTGGGCGGAGTGTGTTCCAGTCTGGGCGGAGTGTGTTCCAGTCAGGGCGGAGCATGTTCCACCCTGGGAGGAGTGTGTTCCAGTCCGGGCGGAGTGTGTTCCAGTCCGGGCGGAGTGTGTTCCAGTCCGGGCGGAGTGTATTCCAGTCTGGGCGGAGTGTGTTCCAGTCTGGGCGGAGTGTGTTCCAGTCTGGGCGGAGTGTGTTCCACCCTGGGAGGAGTGTGTTCCAGTCCGGGCGGAGTGTGATCCACTCTGGGCGGAGTGTGTTCCAGTCCGGGCGGAGTGTATTCCAGTCTGGGCGGAGTGTGTTCCAGTCTGGGCGGAGTGTGTTCCAGTCTGGGCGGAGTGTGTTCCAGTCTGGGCGGAGTGTGTTCCAGTCTGGGCGGAGTGTGTTCCAGTCGGGGCGGAGTGTGTTCCAATCTGGGCGGAGTGTGTTCCAGTCTGGGCGGAGTGTGTTCCAGTCTGGGCGGAGCGTGTTCCAGTCGGTGCGGAGTGTGTTCCAGTCGGGGCGGAGTGGGTTCCAGTCTGGGCGGAGTGTGATCCAGTCTGGGCGGAGTGTGTTCCAGTCTGGGCGGAGTGTGTTCCAGTCTGGGCGGAGTGTGTTCCAGTCTGGGCGGAGTGTGTTCCAGTCCGGGCGGAGTGTGTTCCAGTCTGGGCGGAGTGTGTTCCAGTCTGGGCGGAGTGTGTTCCAGTCTGGGCGGAGTGTGTTCCAGTCTGGGCGGAGTGTGTTCCAGTCGGTGCGGAGTGTGTTCCAGTCGGGGCGGAGTGTGTTCCAGTCCGGGCGGAGCTTGTTCCAGTCTGGGCGGAGTGTGTTCCAGTCTGGGCGGAATGTGTTCCAGTCTGGGCGGAGTGTGTTCCAGTCTGGGCGGAGCGTGTTCCAGTCTGGGCGGAGCGTGTTCCAGTCTGGACGGAGTGTGTTCCAGTCTGGGCGGAGTGTGTTCCAGTCTGGGCGGAGTGTGTTCCAGTCCGGGCGGAGTGTGATCCAGTCTGGGCGGAGTGTTTTCCAGTCTGGGCGGAGTGTGTTCCAGTCCGGGCGGAGTGTGTTCCAGTCTGGGCGGAGTGTGTTCCAGTCCGGGCGGAGTGTGTTCCAGTCTGGGCGGAGTGTGTTCCAGTCCGGACGGAGTGTGTTCCAGTCTGGGCGGAGTGTGTTCCAGTCTGGGCGTAGTGTGTTCCAGTCCGGACGGGGTGTGTTCCAGTCGGGGCGGAGTGTGTTCCAGTCTGGACAGAGTGTGTTCCACCCTGGGCGGAGTGTGTTCCAGTCTGGGCGGAGTGTGTTCCAGTCTGGGTGGAGTGTGTTCCAGTCTGGGCGGAGTGTGTTCCAGTCTGGGCGGAGTGTGTTCCAGTCGGGGCGGAGTGTGTTCCAGTCCGGGCGGAGTGTGTTCCAGTCTGGGCGGAGTGTGTTCCAGTCTGGGCGGAGTGTGTTCCAGTCTGGGCGGAGTGTGTTCCAGTCGGGGCGGAGTGGGTTCCAGTCTGGGCGGAGAGTGTTCCAGTCGGGGCGGAGTGTGTTCCAGTCGGTGCGGAGTGTGTTCCAGTCTGGGCGGAGTGTGATCCAGTCTGGACGGAGCATGTTCCAGTCGGTGCGGAGTGTGTTCCAGTCTGGGCGGAGTGTGTTCCAGTCTGGGCGGAGTGTGCTCCAGTCGGTGCGGAGTGTGTTCCAGTCGGGGCGGAGTGTGTTCCAGTCCGGGCGGAGTGTGTTCCAGTCTGGGCGGAGTGTGTTCCAGTCTGGGCGGAGTGTGTTCCAGTCTGGGCGGAGTGTGTTCCAGTCGGGGCGGAGTGTGTTCCAGTCTGGACGGAGTGTGTTCCAGTCTGGGCGGAGTGTGTTCCAGTCTGGGCGGAGTGTGTTCCAGTCGGGGCGGAGTGTGTTCCAGTCTGGGCGAGTGTGTTCCAGTCTGGGCGGAGTGTGTTCCAGTCTGGGCGGAGTATGTTCCAGTCTGGGCGGACTGTGTTCCAGTCTGGGCGGAGTGTGTTCCAGTCCGGGCGGAGTGTGTTCCAGTCCGGGCGGAGTGTGTTCCAGTCCGGGCGGAGTGTGTTCCAGTCTGGGCGGAGTGTGTTCCAGACTGGGCGGAGTGTGTTCCAGTCTGGGCAGAGTGTGTTCCTTCCTCCTCGTCGCCAGCGTAGTGATTCAAGAGGCACGACCTTGAAGATTAACTTTGTTTATGTGCAACTGGAAAAGTAAAACCACTCCATGGCTTCCATCTACTATCCCCAGCCCAGGGCTCCCGGATTAGCCAGTCCATTTAAAGGGCTGAATTATAGCTGGTGGGCCTCCTCCCATTACCATGGTAACCTGTGCTCCTCGTGAGGGGTATCACATGCACATGTATAGTTTATATGTAGAATAGATTTATATCATATACAGGTCACTGAGAACAGACCGTTTTGAAATGCTGTTGTTTTTTTCTAAGCGGGTCCTTTTTCTAAAGAACCTTTCATTTCTCACAGCAACAACATACCAACTCTTTCAGATTTACCTTATTTTTAGACGGGAGTTTCTTCCACATATTACTGCAGTGTCCTGTTGATGAATTATATCCTTCATCTGGCAGTCAAACATCAAAGAAATAATCACATAAGCAGCATCGCCAACCAGGCTGGGTATTCTCCGCAGGATGGGCAGCTCAGGATAGACAATGCTGTAGTCGGTCTGTGCATTCTGCACCCCATAGCGACAGACCAGGCAAAACCAGTTAGCCCTTCCACAATGAGGGCACCAGGGCACTGGGAGGAACATCATATTGATAGCAAGCAGTTTTGGTGTCACACCAATAATAGAGGAATCGATTTTTCACTGCCTAACTTGCAGCAGATGTAATTACCCCATTATTCATTATTCTATCCAGGCTCCCCAGCAACTGTTAATGTCATCCCCACTTATTACAACATTCATCACACTACCACCTCAAAGAATCAGCAAATGAAACCACGCAGAAAGAGGCCTTTTGGCCCAGCTTGTTGATATCCAATTAATTCCACTCTTTCTCTAGCTTGCAATATTCTCCCCTTCACGTATTCATCCAATTATTGTTTGAAAGCTACCGTCAAACTCCTTTCCCCAACCTTTCAGACACCACATCCCAGATCACCCCCTCCACGGGGGTAAGAAGAACAAAGAAAAGTAGAGTCCAGGAACAGGCCCTTCGGCCCTCCAAGCCTGTGCCGATCAACTCAGAAAAAAACCTTTTGCCTTTACTCGGTCCGTATCCCTCTACTTCCTCCCCATTCATGTATCCATCCAGGTGCCTCTTAAATGTTGCTAATGTGCTGCTTCCATCACATCCTCTGGCAGCAAGTTCCAGGCACCCACCACTTTGTGTGGAAAAATATACCCCGCACATCTCCCTTAACCTTGCCCCCTTTCACCTTAAACCTCTGCCGCTGTAATTGACACTTCCACCCTGTCTATGCGACTTGATAGAGGTTTATAAGATGATCAGGGGAATAGATAGAGTAGACAGTCAGAGACTTTTTCCCCGGATGGAACACACCAGTACAAGGGGACATAAATTTAAGGTAAATGGTGGAAGATATAGGGGGGATGTCAGAGGTAGGTTCTTTACCCAGAGAGTAGTGGGGGCATGGAATGCACTGCCTGTGGAAGTAGTTGGGTCGGAAACATTGGGGACCTTCAAGCGGCTATTGGATAGGTACGAATAATACCGTAGAATAATGGAGTGTAGATTAATTTCTTCTTACGGGCAGCACGGTAGCATTGTGGATAGCACAATTGCTTCACAGCTCCAGGGTTCCAGGTTCGATTCCGGCTTGGGTCACTGTCTGTGTGGAGTCTGCACATCCTCCCCGTGACTGCGTGGGTTTCCTCCGGGTGCTCCGGTTTCCTCCCACAGTCCAAAGATGTGCAGGTTAGGTGGATTGACCATGATAAATTGCCCTTAGTGTCCAAAATTGCCCTTAATGTTGGGTGGGGTTACTGGGTTATGGGGATGGGGTTGAGGTGTTGACCTTGGGTAGGGTGCTCTTTCCGGGGGCTGGTGCGGGCTCGGTGGGCCGGGTGGCCTCCTGCACTGTAAATTCTATGATAATCTATGATTAATCTAAAACAAAGGTTCGGCACAAATCGTGGGCTGAAGGGCCTGTTCTGTGTTGTATTTTTCTATGTTCTATGCCTCTCAGAATTTTATAGACATTTACAAGGTCTCCCCTCAGCCTCAATCTTTCCAGTGAAAACTATCCTAGTTTATTCAACCTCTCCTCGTTTATTCAACCTCTCCTCATAACCAACACCCTCGAGACCAGGCAACATCCTGGTGAACCTTCTTTACACTCTCTCCAAAGCTTCCACGTCCTTCTGATAATGTGGTGACCAGAACTGCACGCAATACTCCAAATGCGGCCTAACCAATGTTTATGTAGCTGCAACATGATTTCCCAACTCCTGCACTCAATGCCCTGGATGATGAAGGCAAGCATGCCATATGCCTTCTTAATCACATTGGCCACCGGTGTTGCCACTTTTAAGGAACTGTGGACCTGCACGCTCAGATCCCTCTGTATGTTAATGTTCCTAAAGGTGCGGCCATTTACAGTATAATTCATACCTAGATTTGATCCTTCAAAATGCATCACCTCACATTTTCCAGATTAAACTCCATCTGCCATTTCTGTGCCCAAGACTCCAATCTATCCATATCCTGTAGTATCCTCTGGTGATCCAGAGGGGTGGGGGTCACTGGTGAATCTTCTGCCCTGAGAGGGGCAGAGAACCAGGGAAGGTTCCAAAGGCTGAGTTGGGCTGCGCTCTGCAGATCCCCTGCTTCCTCTGCAATGGGGCAGCGCTTCTGAAGACGGCCAACACCCAGTGGGCTCCTGATTGGAGAATAATCTCCGAGGATTATCACAGGTAGCAGTTTACCTGGATGACGTATTGAGCACGAATGTGAAAAACCCGGAGGACATGCTACGACGATGCGAGGCAGTTAGGGTCCACCCACGCAGTGAGAAGTGGATGTGAAAGAGGATGTCTCATCAGGCTGCAGTGTGGACAGAAACGGTTTATACCCAGTGGGCAATGCAACATGCTCCGCGCCAAAGAATCAAACAGAACTCCGTTCTTTCTTGGGCCTCCGAAACCTGGCAACAGTATTGCCCACCATACCGGTTGCTAAAGAAAGACCAAAGTTGGGTTTAGAACCAGCTTTTGACAAAGTAAAACATCGACTGTCATCATCACATCAAAACCTTTATTGCAAACGGGCGACGCCTCGCCCAATGGCACGGGGCAATCCTGGCACGGCAGATGGACGATGGTACGGAGCGGCCCATTGTATTCGCTTCACATGATGGCAGCAGAGCGAAAATTACAGCCAAATAGAGAAAGAAGGCTTGTCGCTGGTTTTCGGAGTGAAACAGTTCCATCAGTATGTCTCTGGACATACGTTAGCAGCTCATACGGAAAGTAAGACCCTGTTAGGGTTGTTCAAAGAGGGCAGGGCAGGGCGAACCCCCTTGTGGCATCCCCCACATTCAGTGTTGGGCTCTGCTCTTGGTGGTATCCGAGTACGGACGCCCTCAGCCACCTCCCTCTGCCCACCAGTACGCCAATGCCAACAGAGACAGACAAGGTGATCACTGCCGTACTCGTTATGGACTCTTTACCTGGATGTAGACCAGGGATGTGACGGTGGCCCAAGTAAAGGCATGGACACGGACAAACCCACTGTTAGCCAGGGTCCATCACATAGTGCCGTGTGGGCCCAGCATCGCTCACAGAGGATCTACGTGCGTTTACTACAAGATGGTCAAATTCAGCATGGTGGATGGCATCTTATTGTGGTTATTCACGAGCGCGGCTAGGGGCTGATCATACAAGCCTTCCACAGCGGATACATAGGAGTCTCTAAAATAAAAATGTTGTCCTGAAGCTATGTGTGGTGGCCCAGAACAGATATCAAGAAGTTAACAAAGCAAATGTACAGTGTGGTGAATGTAATATAGATGTATATATGTTAATTCACACTGTCTTTGTAAGCGCAGTAGCGCTATCCTACCACTAGGGGGAGTAGTGCTGGGAGCACTCATGAACTTGTACTGGGCTCTACCCTTGGCTCCGCCCATGACTCCTCCCCTAGTGCAGCTGTATAAATACCCGTGTCCAGAGTCAGCCTGAGTTCACTACGAGTTCATCGACAGGTAACAGGCTGGCTCTGAAGTAAGTCGATTAAAGCCTAGATTCACATCGGAAACACGTGTCTGGTGAATTGATGGTTCCATCATACGGCTGTGCCAGGAATACCAAAAGCTCTCCCGGCAGCTCCACTTCACCAATGGGAATGGCCGGGCTGGTCATGGTTCCGCCTCCGTGTGGATTTCGCGGGGCCTTTTCAAAGGGCGATGTATCGAATCATCGGGGATGCACATTCCAAATGGTCGGATATTCACCAAATGGCCTCAATGACATCACGAGCCACCACCGAGTGGCTCCGACGATCCTTCACTGTTCCCCGACTCCCCCAGGTACTGGGATCGGACTCCCCCAGGTACTGGGATCGGACTCCCCCAGGTACTGGGATCGGACTCCCCCAGGTACTGGGATCGGACTCCCCCAGGTACTGGTATCGGACTCCCCCAGGTACTGGGATCGGACTCCCCCAGGTACTGGTATCGGACTCCCCCACGTACTGGGATCGGACTCCCCCAGGTACTGGAATCGGACTCCCCCAGGTACTGGGATCGACTCCCCCAGGTACTGGTATCGGACTCCCCCACGTACTGGGATCGGACTCCCCCAGGTACTGGAATCGGACTCCCCCAGGTACTGGGATCGGACTCCCCCAGGTACTGGAATCGGACTCCCCCAGGTACTGAGATCGGACTCCCCCAGGTACTGGGATCGGACTCCCCCAGGTACTGGGATCGGACTCCCCCAGGTACTGGGATCGGACTCCCCCAGGTACTGGGATCGGACAATGGCACCGCCTTTACAAGTTCGGAGTTCGCCAATTATCTAAAACAAAATGGGGGCCATTATGTTTGAACCGCACCTTACCCCTGTGATCCAGTGGGTTGGCAGAACGAACGGTGCAGACGTTTAAACCAGGGATGTGGAAACAGACCTCAGATTCCCTCGAAACCCAGCTCGCACGTTTCTTTGTTTACGATAGGACCACACCGCACGCAGCCGCCGAGGTAGCACCCGCAGAGCTTCCGATGGGACATTGGCTGCACACACGGTTGAGCTTCGTTTTGCCAGATATCGGGAAAGGATCAGCAACCAACAGGAACAGGAAGGAAGAAACGATCCAGATCCAGGAGGGAATTTCTAGCGGTTATGCAGTTTATGTCTGAAACGCGGAGCATTGTGGGTCCCGGGAACAGTAAGAAAACGGTCCAGTCCAGTCACGTATTCTGTCCGGTTACAAGGAAAGGACTCTAACTGACTCATGGACCATCTCCGAAGCCGGACTGTACGGCTGCCCGAGGATTGACTGAGGCGCCCCCCCCCCCCCCCCCCCCCCCCAAGGCCTGGAGCGCCCCTTCCTCCAGAACAACCGCTGGTGATACCCGGCGAGGCGGCTGAGCTCCTCGATTCAGAGATGTGGGAAGTTGACTCGTCCGACCTTGAGTCAGACATGGAGATTTTACCCACAGAAGGCGACACGGGGTGGGGGGGGGGGGGGGGGGGGGGGGGGTCAGAGTTCCTGTGACTCCAGCTGAATACAATTTACCCAGATGAGGGGTAATTAATAAAAACATTTCTCCTCTCCTGTTGTAGTGAGATTTGAACTCATGCTTCCAGGGCAGTTGCCCAGGCTGCTGGGTTACCGGACTAGTAACAGTACCATCATGTAACAGTGCCCAGTACACCTCTGTATGTAGCTGCAACACCCACAGAGCCACATGTGCAGTGAATCGTTCTCTGCCCCATCCTTTCAGTAACAGCTCACAGTGTTATTTCCACATTTTCCATTCCCCAGCTCAGGGTACCTGATGCCAACTAAAACATCACTGCTGTGTCGGCCAAGATCAACTCATTCAGTTCAAATTAAATATAAAGTGTAGGATCTAAGGGTTACCCTACACATGAAGGCAATAAAAATAGAACAAGTTAAAGCATCCAGCACATTAAACCTAATACTTAAACTGGATGAGCAGTTTGCCTTATCCATTTCTTGAGAATTCCTTCCTCTTGAAGAGTGGGCAGAGTCCACACCAAGTTGTTAAATGAAACAAAGCTTTATTTTGATAATCTATTATATACACGATACAGAATCGCCCTGGCGGACTGGCTCTGACTGTGTTTCAGGCACCCGCGATGCAGGATCAGACAGCGTGGATCCGGACGATGGAATGTCATGGCAGAAACTCTGCCTGAGGCTGTTCCGCAAATCCCCCATATCCCAATCCGTGTCGACTGCTTCTCTCATATCAACATCCGGACCCGCTGGACAGCTCAGGCATCAGATTCAGGACAACAACATTTTCGAAGATCTGGTCGCCTGGACCGAATGTGATCCTGGGGTTTTTGTAATACCCAACCCTGAGCTTACAGCAGTTAGGAAACTGGCCCTGCTGGGGGATGGTGGTGGTAGGGTATTGTTGTAAAACCTTTTTCCTGTCCCGGGTCCCCATTTTTACCCCTGTCCTGCTGCCTGCTTTGATCTACAGTCTTCTGGTTAGCTGCAACAAAATTACTGCACCCTTTCTGATTTCTGTTTAAATTAGTCTTTGGAGACTGGAGCATCTCCTGTTCTGATGCACCAGGCCAGGACGTCCCCTCTGTGACAGAACCTGTGATGTCGATTAGATAGACCTGGCACGCAGCCAATCAGTGTATGTAGAATTCTGGACCTTCTATTGTTGCCTGTGCTCTGTGGAGACTGTCAGAAACGTTCAGAAAGAAGGCAGGTGTACTTCAGAGTTCCGCCTTTTGTTTCAGTTCTGTGAAGGAAGCTAGCAAGGACCTTGAAGACTCTGTCTCTCTTTCTCTCTCTTTGCCAGATGATTTTGAGAGGCATTCTAGCTAAATATGTGGACATCCTCTGGTTTAAAAGACACAGAGTGTAAACAGACCCGCTGGGTCACTGTCTGTGCGGAGTCTGCACGTTCTCCTTGTGTCTGCGTGGGTTTCCTCCGGGTGCTCCGGTTTCCTCCCACAGTCCAAAGATGTGCCGGTTAGGTGGATTGGCCATGATAAATTGCCCGTAGTGTCCAAAAAGGTTAAGAGGGGTTACTGGGTTACGGGGATAGGTTGGAAGTGAGGGCTTAAGTGGGTCAGTGCAGACTCGATGGGCCGAATGGCCTCCTTCTGCACTGTATGTTCCATGTCAGAGATCTCTGAATGGGAAAGTGTCAGCAATTTCCACGGGTCGGTAACATTCTGAACACTGCATCTCAGGGGGTTGGGAAGAGATTGAATTGTAGCTTAAACAGAGAATGCTGCTTGAAGCCTGGCCAGCCTTCCTGCGCTGAGTTCAGATAAAGGGGATAAAGACCCTGTTGACCCAGGGAGGCAGCTGTAGTCATCTCACAGGAATCTCCATCTGGTGGTAGAAGAGTAGAAGTGCATTGATCTGAACATTCTGTGCACACCGCCATCTGCTGGCCAGCGATTGCAATCACGCCAACCTGAAAATCCCTATACCTGTCTCCATCCGGTGGCGGAAAGGCGGAACTGCGCTGACATGGAAATGCTTGAGCAAATCTCTTCCCAGAGGCTGCAACCACAACAGAATCCCCTCAAGTTACCCTTTTAATCCCTGTTTTTTCTTGATCCTCTACAACCCTTACCCTTGTGTCTGTCTTGTGTGTGTCTGGGTGGAGGGTGGGATGGGGTTTGGCGATTAGGTAGACCATTGTCCTGTTATTTCTTTATATTTTCCTCTTTTTCTTATTAAATTCCTCTTTAATGTTTTACTTATAAATGAAAACATGAATTATTGGTTAATTGGTCCCAGGTTCGATTCCCCGCTTGGGTCACTGTCTGTGTGGAGTCTGCATGTTCTCCCCGTGTCTGCGTGGGTTTTCCTCCGGCTGCTCCGATTTCCTCCCACAGTCTCGAAAGACGTGGTGTTAGGTGAATTGGACATTCTGAATTCTCCCTCTGCGTACCCGAACAGGGGGGATTTTCACAGTAACTTCATTGCAGTGTTAATGTAAGCCTACTTGTGACAATAAAGATTATTAATTCACTTATGTTTGGACTCCGGGGTCTTTGTGGTTGGAATTGACCGCACATTCGTCCAATGTGTTGTAACAACAGTAGAACATAGAACATAGAACACTACAGCGCAGTACGGGCCCTTCGGCCCTCGATGTTGCGCCGACCTGTGAAACCATCTGAAGCCTATCTGACCTACACTATTCCATTTTCATCCATATGTCTATCCAGTGACCACTTAAATGCCCTTAAAGTTGGTGAGTCTACTACTATTGCAGGCAGGGCGTTCCACACCCCTACTACTCTCTGAGTAAAGAAACTGCCTCTGACATCTGTCCTATATCTCTCACCCCTCAATTTAAAGCTATGTCCCCTCGTGTTGGTCATCACCATCCGAGGAAAAAGACTCTCACTGTCCACCCTATCTAACCCTCTGACTATCTTATATGTCTCTATTAAGTCACCTCTCAGCCTTCTCCTCTCTAACGAAAACAACCTCAATTCCCTGAGCCTTTCCTCGTAAGACCTTCCCTCCATACCAGGCAACATCCTAGTAAACCTCCTCTGAACCCTTTCCAAAGCTTCCACATCCTTCCTATAATGTGGTGACCAGAACTGCACGCAGTACTCCAGGTGTGGCCGCACCAGAGTTATGTACAGCTGCAGCATGACCTTGTGGTTCCGAAACTCAATCCCCCTGCTTATAAAGGCTAGCACACCATATGCCTTCTTAACAACCCTATTAACCTGGGTGGCAACTTTCAGGGATTTATGTACCTGGATGCCGAGATCTCTCTGTTCATCTACACTACCAAGAATCTTGCCATTAGCCCAGTACTCTGCATTCCTGTTACTCCTTCCAAAGTGAACCACCTCACACTTTTCCGCATTAAACTCCATCTGCCACCTCTCAGCCCAGCTCTGCAGCTTATCTATGTCCCTCTGTATCCTGTAACATCCTTCAGCACTATCCACAACTCCACCGACCTTCGTGTCATCTGCAAATTTACTAACCCATCCTTCTACACCCTCTTCCAGGTCATTTATAAAAATGACAAACAGCAGTGGCCCCAAAACAGATCCTTGCGGTACACCACTAGTAACTGAACTCCAGGATGAACATTTGCCATCAACCACCACCCTCTGTCTTCTTTCAGCTAGCCAATTACTGATCCACACCGCTAAATCACCTTCAGTTCCATACTTCCTTATTTTCTGCAATAGCCTACCGTGGGGAACCTTATCAAACGCCTTACTGAAATCCATATACACCACATCAACAGCTTTACCCTGATCCACCTGTTTGGTCACCTTCTCAAAAAACTCAATAAGGTTTGTGAGACATGACCTACCCTTCACAAAACCGTGTTGAGTATCGCTAATCAACTTGTTCTTTTCAAGATGATTATAAACCCTATCTCTTATAACCTTTTCCAACATTTTACCCACAACCGAAGTAAGGCTCACAGGTCTATAATTACCAGGGTTGTCTCTACTCCCCTTCTTGAACAAGGGGACAACAGTCCCGGAGACTCACGTCTGCAAAATTTCGGACCAACACCCTGTCACCAAGAACAGAGAGCATGGGTGGACGATGTTGAATAGGGCAACACCCTTGCAGGTCCTGGTTGCAGTGATCTTTCCCGCCTATAAATGGGGGAAACCATACGGAGAAGAGTCTGAAGCCTCCTTCCCATCAGCAGTTAGCCGGGGCCGCCCCGGTCAGAGCGTGTGGGGTATTCTGGCAGGAAAACAAAAACTGGGCCAACTTTGTGTCGATCGACCCTGAAGACTGTTTCCACAGTCATTGAGAGTTGATGAGTGTGAAATGCTCTCACAACTAACAAGGTTAATTCCTTATTCACAATAGCTGGAGGCTTCTCACAGTCAAAGGGAGTGAAATTGACTTTCAGGATTGAATCCGCAGCAGGGCACTGTCCTGGGGGAGTTTAGTGGGTCAGACAGGCAGGCTGCAGAATGGCTCTGTCCTGGGGGGGGGGGGGGGTGGCAGGACAGACAAGCTGCAAAATGGCTCTGTCCTGGGGGGGGGGGGGGGGGTGGGACAGACAGGCTGCAGATTGGCTCTGTCCTGGGGGGTTTAGTGGGTCAGACAGGCTGCAGAATGTCTCTGTCCTGGGGGGGTTTAGTGGATCAGACAGGCTGCAGAATGGCTCAGTCCTGGGGGGGTTTGGTGGGACAGACAGGCTGCAGAATGGCTCTGTCCTGGGGGAGTTAGTGGGACAGACAGGCTGCAGAATGGCTCCGTCCTGGGGGAGGGGGAGGGGGGGTTTAGTGGGTCAGACATGCTGCAGAATGGCTCTGTCCTGGGGGGGGGGGTTTAGTGGGACAGACAGGCAGCAGAATGGCTCTGTCCTGGGGGGGGTTTAGTGGGTCAGACAGGCTGCAGAATGGCTCTGTCCTGGGGGGGTTTAGTGGGACAGACAGGCTGCAGAATGGCTCTGTCCTGGGGGAGTTTAGTGGGTCAGACAGGCTGCAGAATGGCTCTGTCCTGGGGGAGTTTAGTGGATCAGACAGGCTGCAGAATGGCTCTGTCCTGGGGGTGGGGGGGGGGAGATTTTGGTGGGACAGACAGGCTGCAGAATGTCTCTGTCCTGGGGGGGGGGGGTTTGGTGGGACAGACAGGCTGCAGAATGGCTCTGTCCTAGGGGAGGGGGAGGGGGGGGGGGCAGACAGGCAGCAGAATGGCTCTGTCCTGGGGGGGTTTGGTGGGACAGACAGGCTGCAGAGTGGTTCTGTCCTGGGGGGGGGGGGGGGTTAGTGGGACAGACAGGCTGCAGAATGGCTCTGTCCTGGGGGGGTTTGGTGGGACAGACAGGCTGCAGAATGGCTCTGTCCTGGGGGGGTTTAGTGGGACAGACAGGCTGCAAAATGGCTGTGTCCTGGGGGGGGGGGTTTAGTGGGACAGACAGGCTGCAGAATGGCTCTGTCCTGGGGGGGTTTGGTGGGACAGACAGGCTGCAGAGTGGTTCTGTCCTGGGTGGGGGGGGGGGGGTTAGTGGGACAGACAGGCTGCAGAATGGCTCTGTCCTGGGGGGGTTTGGTGGGACAGACAGGCTGCAGAATGGCTCTGTCCTGGGGGGGTTTAGTGGGACAGACAGGCTGCAGAATGGCTGTGTCCTGGGGGGGGGGGGGGGGTTGGTGGGACAGACAGGCTGCAGAATGGCTCTGTCTTGGGGGAATTTGGTGGGACAGACAGGCTGCAGTATGGCTCTGTCCTGGGCGGGGGGTGGGGGACAGACAGGCTGTAGAATAGCTCTGTCCTGGGGGAGTTTGGTCAGACAGACAGGCTGAAGCTGTGGTTGCCCCTGTTATGGGTCCCCACAGTAATTAAAGATGGCTTGAAGGCCTGCCAGATGCAAAGCCCCTCATCTCCCCGGCCCAGGGGCGATCCCCAGCCTGGCCCCTTCCAGCCCCCAGAATAACTCCAACCCCCACTTTCCATTCAGCACCCTGGTACCCTTGAGCTGCATGCGGGAAAATGGAAATGTCTCCTCACTTCCCCTCAGCAGCCATCGCACCAGCTTCACCTTTTTGTAGAACAGTACAAAACGATGAATGGGTGAATCACATCCGGATCCGCTCTGGGGGCAACGCGGTGGGTGAATCGCATCCGGATCCACTCTGGGGGCAACGCGGTGGGTGAATCGTGTCCGGATCACTCTGGGGGCACGCGGTGGGTGAATCGCGTCCGGATCCGCTCTGGGGGCAACACGGTGGGTGAATCGCGTCCGGATCCGCTCTGGGGGCAACGCGGTGGGTGAATCGCATCCGGATCCGCTCTGGGGGCAACGCGGTGGGTGAATCGCATCCGGATCCGCTCTGGGGGCAACGCGGTGGGTGAATCGCGTCCGGATCCGCTCTGGGGGCAACGCGGTGGGTGAATCGTGTCCGGATCGCTCTGGGGGCAACGCGGTGGGTGAATCGTGTCCGGATCACTCTGGGGGCACGCGGTGGGTGAATCGTGTCCAGATCGCTCTGGGGGCAACGCGGTGGGTGAATCACGTCCGGATCCACTCTGGGGGCAACGCGGTGGGTGAATCGCGCCCTTAACCTGTTCCTCAGTTGGAATGCCAGATTTTGATGTCTGTATCTTTCCTTTGGAATGTCTCGCTTCATACTTCCTTTCAGAGGGCGTTCTTATTTGTTTTTTTCACCTTCACTTGAAATGTGGCCTCGAATTTTGAAGTAGTTTGTAGTCACATTTTAAATATTGAATTTCCAGGGCGGGATTCTCTGTCGGCTAACAGTGGAATCGGGGAAGGCAATTGGGCGGAGAATCGCCTTTGATGCCGAAATCATGGCGGCTGCCAGTTTCACGCCAAATCACAATTCTCCATCACCTTGACAGCGGCATCAATGTGTTCCAGAAAGCACGTACAGTGAAAACCGTTTGCATGTCATTAGTGGGTCTGACCCTCTCCGGGGGCTCCGCGATTCTCCGCCTCCAATGGGCCAGTTCCCAACGGCGCGGTTCACTTGTGCTTTTATAAATCGGGAACCCGGCATCATAGCTGCTTAGGGAGAGAGAGGGAAAGTGTCCAACATCGCCATAGTTTGCTGACAGTTGTGCCGCTGGTCGGGGGGCTTCTGCCAGGGCTGGGGGGAGTAGTGAAGGGTGGCCAGGAGAGGGGGCTGAGGGGTTGGGATGGACAGGCATGGAATCCGGCCCATCGGAGACAGAGAATGGCGGAGGCCCTGGAGAATACCGGGTCGGACCCGCTAATGATATGCAAACGGTGTCTACTGTACGTGCGGAGTGAAACGGGCCAAACCACCGTGGGGGCACCCCCCGGGGTCCGATCACCCCGCGCCCCCCCCCCAGGACCCCGGGGGCCCGCTCGCGCCGCCTGCTTCCACCGGCACCAGAGGTGGTTTAAACCACGTCAGCGGGAGAGGCCTGACAGCAGCGGGACTTCGGCCCATCGCGGGCCAGAGAATCGCCGCGGGGGGCCCGCCGACCGGCGGGGCGCGATTCCCACCCCCCACCGATTCCCGGGTGGCGGAGAATTCCAGCCACGGTGGAGGTGGGATTTACGACGGCCCCGGGCGATTCCCCGACCCTGCGAGGGCTCGGAGAATTCCGCTCCATATCTTTCATGACTATTGAAAAGTTCTGTCGGACAAGCCGCCATCTAACTTTTGATACAATTCCGGATAATTCCGGATTGCTGTGCAAAAGGCCAAAGGGGTTTATCTAAAGCTGTTGCCTTTAGAAAGATAGACAATTAAACAGTAGCATCAGCGTGGTCCCTGGGTGAAGACTGGTTGGATTTCAGCCCATTGTTGTGGATTGTGACCTCCTGCCAGGGTTTTATTATCACTCCCAAACGTTAGAGTGAGGAGAGAAGAACAAGGATTTTCCACTCACAAAGCCGTGCTGACTGTCCCTAATCAATCCTTGCCATTAAACACACAAAACTGATTAAATCCAGCAATCAAATTCTGCATTCAACATTTACACATTTTTTAAGCATCATTTATATTATTGGAGAGGTACCTTTATCCGAAAGGGCGAAGGAGATTTCAGCTTTGGTGCAAAGTCTGTTGAAGTACATTAAAGGTGTTTGTGGAAAAGCAGCAGAACCTTTGATTCTTTATTCAACAGCAGCTAAACATATAACAGATGGCTGCTTTTCCACAAACACCTTTAATTTACTTCAACAGATTCTGCACAAAACTCTAACATCACATCACGTGACACAAAGGCCACTTGGTTGTGATATACATAAATGATCAGCACGAAGGGAAAGGTGGTCTGATGAGCAAGTTTGCAGATGATACAAAGATTGGTGGAGTTGCAGATAGTGAGGAGGACTGTCAGAGAATACAACAAAATATAGATAGATTGGAGAGTTGGGCAGAGAAATGGCAGATGGAGTTCAATCCAGGCAAATGCGAGGTGATGCAATTTGGAATATCTAACTCGAGCAGACTATATGGTCAATGGAAGGGTCCTGGGGAAAATTGATGCCCAGAGAGATCTGGGAATTCAGGTCCATTGTACCCTGAAGGTGGCAACGCAGGTCGATAGAGTGGTCAAGAAGGCATACAACATGCTTGCCTTCATCGGACGGGGTATTGAGTACAAGAGTCGGCAGGTCATGTTACAGTTGTATAGGACTTTGGTTAGGCCACATTTGGAATACTGCGTGCAGTTCTGGTCGCCACATTACCAGAAGGATGTGGATGCTTTAGAGAGGGTGCAGAGGAGGTTCACCAGGATGTTGCCTGGTATGGAGGGTGCTAGCTATGAAGAAAGGTTGAGTAGATTAGGATTGATTTCATTGGAAAGACGGAGGTTGAGGGGAGACCTGATTGAGGTCTACAAAATTATGAGAGGTATGGACAGGGTGGATAGCAACAAGCTTTTCCCAAGAGTGGGGGTGTCAATTACAAGGGGTCACGATTTCAAGGTGAGAGGAGGAAAGTTTAAGGGAGATGTGCGTGGAAAGTTTTTTACGCAGAGGGTGGTGGGTGCCTGGAACGCTTTACCAGCGGAGGTGGTAGAGGCGGGTACGATAGCGTCATTTAAGATGCATCTAGACAGATATATGAATGGGCGGGAACAGAGGGAAGTAGATCCTTGGAAAATAGGCGACAGGTTTAGATAAAGGATCTGGATCGGCGCAGGCTGGGAGGGCCGAAGGGCCTGTTCTTGTGCTGTAATTTTCTTTGTTTCTTTGTTCTTTGAAGCCCCTTTACACATCAGTGTCAATTATTGGGTACTTAACATAATTGGAATGTCTCTTAACCCATTCCAGTTAGAGGGATAGAGTGGAGGTGTGGGCCAAGGTAGAGTAGGTGGTCTTTCAGAGAGCAGGTCAGGGCACATTCGATGGGCTGAATGGCTTTCTCTGCACTGTAGGGATTCTATGGGAATTATGGAAAAGGACCAATATAGACCGGAAATTAATGTTCTGCATTGGGGGAGGGAAAATTTTAATAAAATAGGACAAAGTCTGTCTAAAGTTAACTGGGAGCAGCTAACTTTCGGAAAATGTACATCAGAGCAGTGGGATTCATTCAAAAAGGAAACAGAGAGCGAGTAAGGGCCAACAGGTTCCCATAATAGTGAAAAAGGGGAGCAATAACTCCATAGACCACTGGATCTTATGGGATATCCAGAGTTGGATAAGGAAAAAAGGGAGACTTATGGCAGATACCGAGGGCTCAAAACAGCGGAATCCCTACAGCAGTCATTTTCAAAGTCGGGGTCGTGACCCCGGGGGGTGGGGGGGGGGGGTGTCTTGGGTGGGGAATCTGATTTTCGCCCCTTGGCTTTCAATGGCATTACCATTGCTGAATCTTCCCCACTATGAACATCCCCGGGGGTTACCATTGACTAGAAACTGAACTGGATTAGCGGCTACAAGAGCAATCAAAAACTGGGAATCCTACAGCGAGTAACTCACCTCCAACTCTCCAAAGCCTGTCCACCATCTACAAGGCACAAGTCTATAAGAACATAAGACCTAAGACATCGGAGCAGAATTAGGCCACTCGGCCCATCGAGTCTGCTAACCATTCAATCATGGCTGATATGTTTCTCATCTCCATTCTCCTGCCTTCTCCCCATAATCCCTGATCCCCTTATTAATCAAGAACCTATCTATCTCTGTCTTAAAGACACTCAGTGATTTGGCCTCCACAGCCTTCTGCGGCAAAGAGTTCCACAGATTCACCCCCCTCTGGCTGAAGAAATTCCTCCTCATCTCAGTTTTAAAGGATCGTCCCTTTAGTCTAAGATGGTGTCCTCTGGTTCTAGTTTTTCCTACAAGTGGAAACATCCTCTCCATGTCCACTCTATCCAGGCCTCGCAGTATCCTGTAAGTTTCAATAAGATCCCCCCTCATCCTTCTAAACTCCAACGAGTACAGACCCAGAGTCCTCAGCCGTTCCTCATACAACAAGCTCTTCATTCCAGGAGAGTCCAATCAAAGTCAGGAGTGTGATGGAATACTCTCCACTTGCCTGGATGAGTTCAGTTCCAACAACACTCAAGAAGCTCGACACCATCCAGGACAAAACAATCCACTTGATTGCTCCCCCTTCCACAAGCATTCAAACCCTCCACCACCGATGAACAATGGTAACCGTGTGTACATAGAACATAGAACATAGAACATAGAACAGTACAGCACAGAACAGGCCCTTCGGCCCTCAATGTTGTGCCGAGCCATGATCACCCTACTCAAACCCACGTATCCACCCTATACCCGTAACCCAACAACCCCCCCCCCCCCCTTAACCTTACTTTTATTAGGACACTACGGGCAATTTAGCATGGCCAATCCACCTAACCCTGTACCATCTACAAGATTCACTGCAGTAACTCACCAAGGCTCCTCAGTCCACACCATCAAAATCCACAAACACCACCATCTAGGAGGACAAGAGTAGCAGATACCTGAGAAGCCCACTACCTGGAGATTCCCCTCTGAGTCACTCACCGTTCCTTCACTGTTGCTGGGCAAAATCCAGGCACTCCCTCCCTAACAGCACTGTCAGTGTACCTACACCACGTGGACTGCTGCAGTTCAAGAAGGCAGCTTACCGCCACCTTCTCAAGGGGCAATTAGGGATGGATAATAATTGTGGCCTCGCCATCAACGCCCACATTCAATATTTTTTTGTTTGATATTATTTATTTGAGATTATTGACCTCCAACCACCACAACCATCTTCCTTTGTGCCAGGTACGACTCCAACCAGCAGAGAGTTATTGATTTGAGATCAGATCAGCAAGAAATGGCAACTTCAGGACCTGAAGGGTTATGGGGAACGGGCAGGAAAGTGGAGTTGAGGCTAAGAGGAAGTGAGCCATGATCGTATTGAACGGCGGAGCAGATCCGAGGGGCTGAATTGTCCACTCCTGCTCCTAGTTCTTATCTTCTAATTATTTTATTAATTATTTTAATTCAAACTTCATCATAATAGTTCCCTCATTTGTTATTTGAGGAAATATTACCGATATTATAACATTAATCATTTATCATCATTTTCATTGCTTCTTGTTTCGATACTAACCTGTGAATCAAAGCCCAAGCTTCAGTAAGATGGAGAGAATGGACCACAGTGCTGGTGGGTGCATCTGTGTCACAGCTTGTGGGTATGCAAGAAATGCTAGCCCAGGGCCTGTGCAATAAATCACATGGCATCAAAAGGTCAATATGATTTTCTTGAGCAAAATATTCGAAAAATAATTACTTAAATTAATCTATTCCATTGAAAACATGGGCTCGCAATTCCATTGAGGCCACTCAGTTGCAGTGGAAACTCTGACAGCTCAGTATAGAGCAGAGATTCCCTCCTATACCTACTGGGCTGGGCCAAGATGTTTACACCTGAAAGAGGACATCAGTGACACTTATCCTGAAGCAAGGTCAAGCTAGTCCAACGGCAGACGAGAGGTCTGGCGAGACTCCATGGTGACCAAGGTGTCAGGGATGTGTGGGGTTGTACATTGTGATGGTGTACAGTTTTAGATTGGTTCTTGGGTACCCATTTCTAGAACGGTGGTCATATCACATTAAATAAAGGGGATCAGGGTTGTGGGGAGAAGGCTAATTGAAGGGGAGGCAGAGAGGGGGTTCCAGGGTCTAGAGAAGGTTGGGGGTGAAGAATGGGTCAATAAAGAGGGGGGAACGATCAGGCTGCCATTCAAAATGGAGGCCCGACCTGCGACAGCCATGCTTGCTGGCAGGAGCTGCTCACCAGCAGGATTAGCTCACCAGCAGGATTAGCTCACCAGCAGGATTAGCTCAACAGCACGGTCAGCTCACCAGCAGGATTAGCTCACCAGCAGGATTAGCTCAACAGCACGGTCAGCTCACCAGCAGGATTAGCTCACCAACAGGGTCAGCTCACCACCAGCAGGGTCAGCTCACCAGCAGGGTCAGCTCAACACCAGCAGGATCAGCTCACCAGCAGGCAGTGGCGTGCAGAGGGGGGGGGGGGGGGGGGCGACGGTGCATTGGCCCCGGGCATCCATTGGATGGGGGCATCCAATCAGAGAAGGAAAAAAAAAAAAAAATTTTTTTTTTATAAATTTTTTTTTTTTTAAATTTAGATTACCCAATTATTTTTTTCAATTAAGGGGCAATTTAGCGTGGCCAATTCACCTACTCTGCACATTTTTTGGGTTGTGGGGGCGAAACCAACGCAGACACGGGGAGAATGTGCAAACTCCACACGGACATTGACCCAGAGCCGGGATCGAACCTGGGACCTCAGTTCCGTGAGGCGGTTGTGCTAACCACTAGGCCACCATGCTGCCCCAGAGAAGGAAATAAGATAGTAATTTTAAAATTTCAGTGGTGATAAATCAATTTTTGGAGGCTCACCACACTGCAGAGGCAGTTGTTAGCCCTTTATTCCTTTAACATGGTGTACCCTTTCTGTCTAGAGAAAATGGTCCTTCTCCCCATCCCCCCCACACGCATGCGCATGATGTACGTGGTGCAACCATCAAAAGCAACAAGCAGACGTGGCTGTTCGTTCCTGCGTTTCCTCGAGTCATAACTTGTCTTTTCTTCAGCTTTTTGTGCATCTAGATTAGTTCTTTTACCTACTCAGGTCAGTGAATAGCTCTAGAACAGGTGCAACTACGGTTTTTATAGGTTTTTTGGCGATATTTAATGAAATATTTACGTGGGATGTAGTAAGAGTGAAGCCTGGATGATCAGAGGACTGCTATGGCATTTAATCTCGGAATAGGAGACATTTATTCCTTAACATGCTAATATTCGAATACAGATACCACTAATTTGCAAGTCTATGATATAAATTGCACAAAATTATCAGTGGAGAATCAGTGTGAAATAATTTGATACGAAGGAACAAAGAAATGAAATATGGTTTATCCGTCTGCAACTGACCGATTGTTTACCATTTTCTTCCCATTTTCTCATGCGTCTTACGGTTTTTGAGATAGAAAATGAAATGTTACGAGTATTTCGTGTACAACCGAGTGGAGCACAGAACAGGAAAAAAAGAGGGCCAGAGTCGAAGAAGAGTCCCATCAAAGAGGGGCATTAGATGCATGGATAAAAAGAAGTAAAGAAGAAGTAGGAGAACCTGGAGAAGTAAAAGATGATGTGGGTGCAGAGAAGGATTTTTCTGATACGGATTCAGCTCGGTCAGAACATAATACTCTCTCTCCTCAGTCTCGTTGTCAGGATGATGATCCATGTGAAGAAAATAAAGAAGATATTTGCATATTTTTGCAAAGAAGCGATTTTGGCTGTTTGAAGAAACCGATTCCAGATCATTTGAAGATGACAATATTACTTCATGGCCCTGAAAGATATCAGAATAAAAGTGGTCCATTTGCTGAGAAGGATGGGAGATCATTTTCCAAACAGTGGTTTGATAAAGTTTCCACAAACGGAGAAATTGTGGAGAGAAAATGGTTGTTATACTCTCCATATCGGAAAGCATGCTACTGTTTTGTTTGCTTTTTGTTTTCAAAGGAGCATTTGTTGTCTGTGTCAAACTTTGGAAAGGAAGACGGTTTCTCCACTTGGAGAAAATTAAATCCAACAATACCTGACCATGAGAAAAGCCCTTCTCATAGAGCTCACATGAGGGAATACCTGAACCTTGTAGTTCGACTCCATCATTCAACTACGATAGATGCTGAACTTCAACAGCAAATGTCTGCTGAAAAGAAAAGATGGAAAGCTATAACTGAACGGATTGTCGAGGTTATATCCTTTCTGGCAAAACAGAATCTGGCCTATCGTGGACATCGAGGAGAAGGAATATCTGGGTTATCAGAGCCAGGGGAGACAGTCAGTGAAAATACAGGAAACTTTCTAGCAACAATCAGACTTTTGGCCAAATATGATGACATCTTAGCAAAACACTTGCAGAGAGGGAAAGAGAAACCAAAAAGTGTCACCTACTTGTCCAACAGAATTCAAAACGAAATAATCAATCTTCTTGGTGAAACTGTCAAGAAAAATATAATGTCCGAAATTAAGGACGCAAAATATTTTAGCATAATGCTGGATTCAACTCCAGATATTGCCCATGAAGATCAGGTTTCTGAAATTCTGCGTTACGTTCATACTGATGAAAACAGAAAAGTAGAAATAAAGGAGATATTTCTGGGATTTTTTCAAGTCAACAAGAAAGATGCAGTCAGCCTGGTAAATAAAATTCAGGAAAAATTGGAAGAAGACAAAATTTCCATGAATGACTGTCGTGGTCAAGCATATGATAACGCAGCAGTTATGGCTGGAGTGAGAGGAGGTGTTCAACAAAAAATTCTTGAAGTTAACCCAAAAGCTGTGTTTGTGAACTGCGAGAACCACAGCCTCAATTTGTCCTGTGTCCATGCAAGTGAGGTGCAACCTGTTGTTGTTACATTTTTTGGCATTCTAGAAAAACTCTACTTTTTTTTCTTCATCTACTTCTCGTTGGGAAGTGTTAAAATCATTTGTCACTCGGACTGTGAAAAGACAGTGTGACACAAGATGGAGTTCCAGCCATGATGCTGTGCAAGTAATCCACGAAGAGTGTGACAACGTTATTGCAAGCCTTCAACACCTGCTGGAAGGAGAATTTTCAAGGGAAACTAAATCTGATGCAGGATCGCTACTGAACTCTATTCAACAGTTCCCGTTTATAGCTTTATTAAATTTTTGGTACTCAGTTTTATCATCAGTGGATAAAGTCTCAAAACGTTTGCAGGATCCGAAAATGGGGTTCCATGAAGCTTCTTGTGATCTGAGAGGACTTATTCATATCTTGAATTTGAAGAATGATGAAATTATCCACAATGCAATAGATTTAGCCAATGAATATTGTGAAAATTGGGGAATACCAATTGCACGGACAAGGAGAAGAAGAATAATGCCTGGAGAGTCAGCAAGAGATAGTGGACTGACGGCACAAGAAGAAATGAATAGAGTAATGGTAGAGATTGTGAACAGATTAAAAACTGAAATTGAAGACCGCAGTGTCCGTCTTCAAAGACTCAGTGACCGATTTTCTTTTCTTCTGAACTTGAATTCAGGAGTGATTGAAGATGAACAAGAAAGAGAGAAATTAAAAAAGGAATGTTCAGACTTTGCAAATTATTATGACAATGATGTGGTTGCAATTCAGTTATATGACGAAATTATTGATTTTGTGATGCTCCTTCGAGCTGGAGGGAATAGAGTTCCCCCTGATCCTAAAGATGCTCTGGAGTCTTTACTGCAGTATGGGAGGGATGTCTTTCCGACGCTGTGTGTTTCATACAGATTACTGCTTACAATCGCATTTTCAGTCGCAAGCTGTGAAAGGTCATTTTCAAAACTGAAATTAATAAAACATATCTGAGGTCTTCTATGTCACAGGAGCGCCTGACCAACCTGGCTTTAATAAGCATTGAAAAAGAATTTCTCACAGCTGATGTAAAAAGTGAAGTAGTTCAGGTGTTTTGTGACAGGAGGTATCATTTGGGGAAAATAACTTAATAAATTTGATTGATTTATATTAAAATCGAATAAAGCGTTTATTTCATGTTTCATCTGTGTTTATATATTCAAAATGTTTCCTTTCTCATAATATTTCTCAGTATATTAGGCCTTATACTTAAGTCTTTGGGGCATACAATCAAGATTTGCCCCGGGCATCACCAGACCTCTGCACGCCACTGCCAGCAGGATCAGCTCACCAGCAGGGTCAGCTCACCAACAGGGTCAGCTCACCAGCAGGATCAGCTCACCAACAGGGTCAGCTCACCAGCAGGGTCAGCTCACCAACAGGGTCAGCTCACCAGCAGGATTAGCTCACCAGCAGGGTCAGCTCACCAGCAGGGTCAGCTCACCAGCAGGATCAGCTCACCAACAGGGTCAGCTCACCAGCAGGGTCAGCTCACCAACAAGGTCAGCTCACCAGCAGCAGGATCAGCTCACCAGCAGGATCAGCTCACCAGCAGGATTAGCTCACCAGCAGGGTCATCTCACCAGCAGGGTCAGCTCACCAGCAGGATTAGCTCACCAGCAGGGTCAGCTCACCAGCAGGGTCAGCTCACCAGCAGGGTCAGCTCACCAACAAGGTCAGCTCACCAGCAGCAGGATCAGCTCACCAGCAGGATCAGCTCACCAGCAGGATTAGCTCACCAGCAGGGTCATCTCACCAGCAGGGTCAGCTCACCAGCAGGATTAGCTCACCAGCAGGGTCAGCTCACCAGCAGGGTCAGCTCACCAGCAGGGTCAGCTCACCAGCAGGATTAGCTCACCAGCAGGGTCAGCTCACCAGCAGGGTCAGCTCACCAGCAGGATCAGCTCACCAACAGGGTCAGCTCACCAGCAGGGTCAGCTCACCAACAAGGTCAGCTCACCAGCAGCAGGATCAGCTCACCAGCAGGATCAGCTCACCAGCAGGATTAGCTCACCAGCAGGGTCATCTCACCAGCAGGGTCAGCTCACCAGCAGGATTAGCTCACCAGCAGGGTCAGCTCACCAGCAGGGTCAGCTCACCAGCAGGGTCAGCTCACCAGCAGGGTCAGCTCACCAGCAGGATTAGCTCACCAGCAGGGTCAGCTCACCAGCAGGATCAGCTCACCAGCAGGATCAGCTCACCAGCAGGGTCAGCTCACCAGCAGGATCAGCTAACCAGCAGGATCAGCTCACCACCAGCAGGAGCAGCTCACCAGCAGGGTCAGATCACCAGCAGGATCAGCTCACCAGCAGGATCAGCTCACCAGCAGGGTCAGCTCACCAGCAGGGTCAGCTCACCAGCAGCAGGGTCAGCTCACCAGCAGGATCAGCTCACCAGCAGGGTCAGCTCACCAGCAGGATCAGCTCACCAGCAGGATCAGCTCACCAGCAGGGTCAGCTCACCAGCAGGAGGAGCTCACCAGCAGGGTCAGCTCACCAGCAGGGTCAGCTCACCAGCAGCAGGGTCAGCTCACCAGCAGGATCAGCTCACCAGCAGGGTCAGCTCACCAGCAGGAGGAGCTCACCAACAGGATCAGCTCACCAGCAGGATCAGCTCACCAGCAGGATTAGCTCACCAGCAGGATCAGCTCACCAGCAGCAGGGTCAGCTCACCAGCAGGATTAGCTCACCAGCAGGGTCAGCTCACCAGCAGGATCAGCTCACCAGCAGGATCAGCTCACCAGCAGGAGGAGCTCACCAGCAGGGTCAGCCCACCACCAGCAGGGTCAGCTCACCAGCAGCAGGAGCAGCTCACCACCAGCAGGGTCAGCTCACCACCAGCAGGATCAGCTCACCAGCAGGGTCAGCTCACCACCAGCAGGGTCAGCTCACCACCAGCAGGGTCAGCTCACCAGCAGGATCAGCTCACCAGCAGGATCAGCTCACCAGCAGGGTCAGCTCACCAGCAGGATTAGCTCACCACCAGCAGGGTGAGCTCACCACCAACAGGGTCAGCTCACCAGCAGGGTCAGCTCACCAGCAGGAGGAGCTCACCAGCAGGATCAGCTCACCAGCAGCAGGGTCAGCTCAGCAGCAGGATCAGCTCACCAGCAGGGTCAGCTCACCAGCAGGGTCAGCCCACCAGCAGCAGGAGCAGCTCACCAGCAGGGTCAGCTCACCAGCAGGAGGAGCTCACCAGCAGGGTCAGCTCAGCTCACCAGCAGGATCAGCTCACCAGCAGGATCAGCTCACCAGCAGGGTCAGCTCACCAGCAGGAGGAGCTCACCAGCAGGAGCAGCTCACCAGCAGGAGCTGCTCACCAGCAGGATCAGCTCACCAGCAGGATCAGCTCACCAGCAGGAAATCTGTCGCGTGACCTCAGTGGGGCGAAACTCCCTGTGGCCAAAGAAATCAGCAAAATAGCGGGGTGATTCTCGATGCTGCAGCCACCGAGAAACACCCCACCAAAACGTGCCCAAAAATGGGTTTAAACTTTGTCTGCTGTATCCCACCCAATAATTCTCCCTACTCTGTGCACCTGATGCGAGAGCGAAAGTTCATGCCAGTGAATCAGGGTAAATGGGTCATTTTCAGGCTGGCCAACTGTAACTAGTGGAATGCCACAGGATCTGTACTGGAGTCTCAACGGAGAAGAGAGTGACTGTTGTAACCACTATGAAGATAGAAAGGAGAGCAAGGTGTGCGGAGGTCAGAAAGAGTCAGCAAAGGGATATAAATTAGGTGAGTAGGTAAAATTTGGGAGATGGCATATACGTCATACGTTTCACTGATTAGACGCACAAGTAAATGTCCTTCACAACGACCCATCGACGTACACGAATAAGAAGGACTACTCTGCTCCAATGCGACATTTCCGTTTTTCATTCTCAGTTGTCTATATGGTTTGAGTGTGAGAAGCTGGATCACATTAATGGCTGATTTGGAATGCCGACTTGCGATCGCCACATTCTTGGCCAAATCTGCCCCAAAGTCAGTTCACATAATTGGCGAGATTTTGGGGAGAGTAGCCTGTGGAATACTGAAAATGTGATGAGTCTGGAACTTTCCATTTTTGTGTTAAAGGGGCTGGTTTAGCTCACTGGGCTAAATAGCTGGCTTTTAAAGCAGACCAAGGCAGGCCAGCAGTTCAATTCCCGTACCAGCCTCCCCGGACAGGCGCCGGAATGTGGCGAATAGGGGCTTTTCACAGTAACTTCATTGAAGTCTACTCATCACAATAAGTGATTTTCATTTTTCATTTTCATAAAGTGTCTGACTATGTTTGAGGGTTTGAACAACATTCGATGGTATTTTTACAGCTGCTGGACAGAGGTTCTTATTGCATCAATCCAAAGTAAACCTGATTTATAGAACTCAGAGGTGTCGGCAGCATCTGAGATAGACCCTCCGCCAAACCTTCTGAGCATGGCTACAGTGTCATTTCTACATTTATTCCTCATTTTAATATATTACTAACAACACCGATGTTGTGCCAGAACAAAAAAAAACCACTAATCAATAATTTCAAGCATTTCGGAATAAATTACAACCCATGTGATGAATTTTGATACATTTTTTAACGCAAGCTCAAAATTTCAAGGACAAATATACAAACCCTGAAACATAGGAGCAAGCTTCCAGACATCGAGAGCGCCAATGGATGTGTCCTGGCCAAGAGCTGATCCAGGAGGAAGAAGGGAATGCCAGCAAATATCAATGTCAGAAAGTACGGGATCAGGAAAGCACCTGTAATATAATATATAAAATGTTATTCCAGTAAAACAGCTTCTGAATTTTGGAAATATGTTTCTATCTATATGATAAAATTATCTGCAGCTGTATAAACAACTGATTTCAGATTGTTAGATTCTAATGTGTTTTTCTATCTGATTTAACATAGGTCACATGCTTAAGGGGAAAAACTTACATTTGCCAATAACATACAACAAGTACAGAAGATGCGATTACACTTTCAAACCTTCAAAGTACAGCTCAATAAGCTGAAGCAGTTGTAACTTTGAAAATTCAACACTGAACCAACATTTTTTCTAAGTTCAAAGGTGGGCCCTTCAACAAGCCAGAGGACTAATTAATGAACAATCCAGTCAGATGCATCAGCTGCTGAGGCATTTAGGAAACATTTTAACACTTTGGGTGTGATTTAACAGAAAATGCTCTAAGTGTCATTTTGGGCGCGATTGGCGGAGTGTTCCTCAATGGCAGGCTTGGCGATATCGTGGCCTGCATTCAACGGCATTTAGTGCGGGAAATGAGCCCCCACGAGATTCCCGCTATTACTGGCTGTCTCGCTGTTTGATTCGCCAGACCCGCATCTCAGCTGCTCGCCACTAACAAAGGACAGCTGCTTTTAAACGCTCCCTCACCACTTGCTGCCAGTCAACACACAAGCATGGCAGCACCCAGACCTGTTCCGCCCGTTGATGATGCCGATCTGGCTAGGCTTCGCGATGCTGTGGATGCGAGATGGGACATCCTGTTCCCCCGAGGGGGGGGGGGGGGGGGGGGGGGGGGGTCGCAGGGTCAGCAGCAGGGTCAGCAATGCCCCCTGGGAGGCAGTGGCAGTGGCTGGCAGTGCGGGCAGCATGACAAGGATGACAGCCGTCCAATGTCGGAAGAAGCACTTCCATCCCAGGACCCTCATACCCACACGTCTCCCACACCCTGGCGATTCCTGCCTTTCCTCAGACTGCCATCCAGCGAGCCAGTTGTGCTGGCAAACTGTGAGAGCCACGAAGAATCCAGCCCGAGTTTGTGGAGTCAAACAAAAAATAACTTTCCACAGGACCAGTACTTTCCCACTGTTCCCTCCCTAGCTGGTACCACACCGGCCAGCTCTATTTATACAGCTGCACTGCTAATGATTGCCCCCTCGCTCACCCCTCCCCCCTCATTGGGCGTGCTCATTGTGGTGAATGTATTCACCTAAGTATGAACTGCCTGTATAGTGCTGTGACCTATGACCTTGTACTGGAACCCCGGTGGGCTCCGCCTCTGGCTCCGCCCTCCCCGGGGGATATATAGTCCGGCCACCTATGGGTGGCACTCATTTGTACAGCAGACACTGGCAGGCGAGTTCCTGGATAATAAAGCCTTATATTCACTCGTTCTCACGGTCTCAGAGTGAACTGATGGTATAACACTCATCTTCCCCAAGTACCATGGGGTCACCAATTTGCCCCATCCAAAACGATCTGGGCAGGTTATAACACAAGCCTTGCTCTGCACACTCACTCTGGCCACATCAGGAGCCCCTAGACCTCAGACCCCAGGCCTCTGCTGGGATCATTAGGGAGGCTGTGTTCAGACACCCCTCCCCTGATCCACACACTTACCCTTCGGCCACAAGAGGATCACCAGTATTGAGGCCCTGCTCTTGAGGCAAACTGTGCAGCATCAAATCATCCTCTGAGACATGGCACATGTGCCCTCGAGGAGGCACTTGTAAGTAGAGAATATTTTGTTTATTAAACGGTCAACAGTAATAAAGATTTGAAAATCAACTATGTAGCATTCCACATATCACAATTCAACAACAAGGAAACATCACCATTCCATATTGTTACTAATACAAAGCTATATCAGCTCATTTTCACAAAAAAACAGATGGGACGGGATTGTCCATTAGCCGACGCTATAATCGGGGCGTGCGATCGGACGGAGAATAGCTCCAGTTTGATCCAGTTTGATGCCGAATGGCAATGTTCCGTCAGCTTGAAAACGGCGTCAATGTGACACACTCCGAGTGTAGTTGAAACACTGTTCGCATATCATCATCGGGCCCACCCACAATTCTCCACCTCGAATGGGCCGACGCTGCGGTCCACTTGTGCTCTCACATACCGTGACCATGGAGTGGTGGCTGCTGGGAGAGAGAGAGAAGGCGTACGAACAGTGTCCAACACTGCCATACTTCACCAACAGTGTGCTGCTGGCCGGGGGGGGGGGGGGGGGGGGGGGTCTTCTGCCAGGGCTGGGGGTAGTGGGGGGGGGGGTGGTTGGGAGGTGGGCTGCGGGGTCGATGTGGGCTAAATCGCTGGCTTTTAAAGCAGACCAAGGCAGGCCAGCAGCACGGTTCGATTCCCGTACCAGCCTCCCCGAACAGGCGCCGGAATGTGGCGACTAGGGGCTTTTCACAGTAACTTCATTGAAGCCTACTCGTGACAATAAACGATTTTCATTTCATTTTCATTTCATTTTCTAAGTTACCATTAGAAAACTGACCAGGAACTGTTTCCAGGGGGAACAAGGGAATGCCAGCAAATATCAGTGTCAGAATGTATGGAATCAGGAAGGCTCCTGTAATATAATATATTCATTATAACTAAATATAACTCTTCAACCAGACTGATTTGTACCAATCTCAGAGAAAGAAGGCTCGCTACTTTCAATCAATTTCACCAGTGATTTATTTTGATGAAGTGGTTCCTCGAACCATCTATACTTCTCACCAAAATAAAAACATTGGAGCCATATTTCCTGCCCCTGCCCATGGTAGTGTGAACAGGAGGTAGAGTGAAGGGTGGCAAGATGATCTGAGGGAGGGCATGTAGAATTCAGCCAGTTGTCAATAAGGAGGAGGCCACTGCCAAAGTAAACATCTGGGGGAGGTGCTTTGCAACATCATTTCAGGGAGACAGATATGGAGTGCCTGCTTTAATCGAGGATGAAAGGAGAAGGGGGGTCATGCACTAATTTAAGAGGCAGATCAATATGAGAATAGATCTGGAGTGTTGTAGATGAGAGTGGCTTGAACGGTGGGGTTGAGCGATGAAGCGTGCGAATGTGAAACAGGGTATTGATGTGAACAGTACTGGGTGGGAGAAGTGACAATACCAGCATTGAATGGGCAAAAAATGTGACTTTCAACTGGGGGAGAAGGGCAAAGACAGGAAGATTAACTGGGTGGAGCTTGATATGAAAGGCACTCCAGCAGCATGTTCTTTCTGAGTGTGGTCTCGAGAAAATGTTCTAACATTTTTTTAAAATGTGAGTTGGTCAATGCCCTGCCTGTATAAATTATGTGCAGTAATATTCGGCAGTGTGTCCTACCTCCACCATTTTTGCCACAGAGGTACGGGAATCTCCAAACATTTCCAAGGCCACTGGCGCATCCCACCCAGGAAAGCATGAATTCAAACTTCCCCTGCCAGTTCCCTCTGTCGGGTAAGGTTTCACTCTTCCCAGACTGGCTGCCTGGTCCCTTGGCCGTGTCGTCTGGCCCTGTCTCCCTTGGGAAGACTTGGGCCTGGGGGCAAACTGATCTCCCACCAATGATTCTGCTGTCCCCTACATCGCTGCACATTCACACTCGCTTCACAGGTGGAAAGTTTATGAAATCTCAGCTCAACTAAATCGCAGTTCCTGGTTGGAATCAAATATTTTGCCTTCAAGGTTTCCCTTCATACTGCAAGTGCAAGATAAAGAAAGGATTCGTACAAATGTCATTTTGGTTTTGTTTAATTTAGTGGGGGCGGGGGAATGGTGGGCAAGAAGAAATATTTTCTCAGATAAGCTATGATATATTCAGCTTCACGGGAGGATGGGTGAATCCCAATCTTATCGAGTTCTAACTACTCAAAGGAAGTGGCAAAAAAATAACTGGTCTGAAAACAGACATGAAGAGATTTCAAACCTGGTGCAACAGACCAGCTCTGGGACCAGCTCTGCCAGAGGCTTTACTTTTACTTGGCAACTTGAATAGTAGCAGAGACAGCAGTGATAGCACCGGGGGGGGGGGGGAGCTGGATTAGCATCAGTAACAAATACAGTTGTTAATCCATGGTGCTGTTCCGGCTAACAGTCAACTGGATCAGTAACAGACACAACATTAACCTCAGCCCCAATCTTAGCTCTGTGGGGTTTGATTGAGTTGAAATCTTGTCCACAGTGTCTTCCATTGAGCTCTCATCAGTCAGTGTAAGCATTCCCTCTAGTCAGTCTAGAAAATAAAAGCACTGACCTGGAAAAATGGCCTTGCAACCTGCCCAGTTCAGTCATTCAACATCTCCCAACATCGTCAATACTCTGAATAATAGAAAATAGAAACAGACATGAAAACCGAAGGAACTAGTCAATAACCAGGATTTATGATTTTAAATAGGTTCCCAGAGAAGTATGGTGGCATTTCGGAAAGGCTTGAGAATTTATTTAATTCTGGCTATGCTGCCAATTTGTGGGATCTAAGCCGAGATAAGCAGACATGCAGAACTGGCTGCTGGATCCTGCGCCGGCAGGCAATTCTGAATGAATTCCTCCCAGTCAGAATTGTTCCTGGCAGAGAGGGGTACTGTGTATGATTATTAGAACCAGAGTGACCTTGGCTGGCCCAAGTTCATTTCCCCAAATCGACTTTTTAAAATCTCTTTCTGACTCTCGCAGAATGATTTTGGGACGGATGGAATCGCCTTTACTTCCTCAGGAAACTAAGGAAATTCGGCATGTCCACATTAACCCTTACCAACTTTTACAGATGCACTATAGAGAGCATCCTATCGGGCTGCATCACAGCCTGGTATGGCAACTGCTCGGCCCAGGACCGCAAGGAACTTCAGAGAGTCGTGAATACTGCCCAGTCCATCACACGAACCTGCCTCCCATCCATTGATTCCATCTACACCTCCCGCTGCCGGGGGAAAGCAGGCAGCATAATCAAATACCCCTCCCACCCGGCTTACTCACTTTTCCAACTTCTTCCATCGGGCAGGAGATTCAGAAGTCTGAGAACACGGACGAACAGACTCAAAAACAGCTTCTTCCCCGCTGTCACCAGACTCCTAAATGACCCTCTTATGGACTGACCTCATTAACACTACACCCGTGTCTGCTTCATCCGATGCCAATGCTTATGTAGTACATTGTATATATTGTGGTGCCCTATTATGTATTCTCATGTATTTTCTTGCATTCTGTTTAATTCCCTTTTCTTCCCATGTACTGAATGATCTGTTGAGCTGCTTGCAGAAAAATACTTTTCACTGTACCTCGGTACACGTGACAATAAACAAATCCAATCCAATCCAATCCAGTATATCAGTGATGTTCGAAGAACGATAACGTTGTGGGACAGGTCTGTGATGCATGTCGGAATTTCAGAGATATTATCTGGTTTCTCCGATTCAGCGGCTAAGTGCGGCTCAAACGGAGAATTTCCGGGCGTTTTATGACCCAAAAATTGGTGCAGACCCCTCACCGATTCCGGGACCGGTGACAGGCTAGCAGCGGCGCCGGGTGAAATTCCCGGCTCCCGTGCCTAAAACGGCCAGAGAATGGCCGAGTCCCTGGCTGCGCATGCACACGATTGACGTGTGGTGAATGTAACTCCGTATTCACACTGTATTGTATATACATGAGACCATGCATTTATAAGCGCAGTTGTGTTGCCCGATCACTAGGGGGAGTAGCGCTGGGAATGCTTAGGAGTTTGTGCAGGGCTCCACCCTTGGCTCCGCCCACGACTCCTCCCCCTGGACTGCGGTATAAATACCAATGCTCAGAGCCAGTTGTTCAGTTCATCAAGAGTTCAACGCGGAACAGGCTGGCTCTGTTGTAAGTAGATTAAAACCACTGTTCATATCTTAAAGCACGTGTCTAGTGAATTGATGGTTCCATCATGACGACCTGCAACAGTCACGCCGTACAACATGGTGCCAGCCATGCATGGACTCGGCCCGCCATCCACGCCCACACAGGCCACCCCCTGGATACCCCACTGGACACCTCACACCAGTCCCCGCAGCCCTCGTGTTTCTCCGGGTGTCTCTCTGGGTGTTTCTCTCTCTGGGTGTCTCTCTGGGTGTTTCTCTGGGTGTCTCTCTAGGTGTCTCTCTGGGTGTCTCTCTGGGTGTTTCTCTGGGTGTCTCTCCGGGTGTCTCTCTGGGTGTCTCTCTGGGTGTCTCTCTGGGTGTTTCTCTGGGTGTCTCTCTGGGTGTTTCTCTGGGTGTCTCTCTGGGTGTTTCTCTGGGTGTTTCTCTGGGTGTCTCTCTGGGTGTCTCTCTGGGTGTCTCTCTGGGTGTTTCTCTGGGTGTCTCTCCGGGTGTCTCTCTGGGTGTCTCTCTCTCTGGGTGTCTCTCTGGGTGTTTCTCTGGGTGTCTCTCTGGGTGTTTCTCTGGGTGTCTCTCTGGGTGTTTCTCTGGGTGTCTCTCTGGGTGTCTCTCTGGGTGTCTCTCTGGGTGTTTCTCTGGGTGTCTCTCTGGGTGTCTCTCTGGGTGTCTCTCTGGGTGTTTCTCTCTCTGGGTGTCTCTCTGGGGGTCTCTCTGGGTGTCTCTCTGGGTGTCTCTCTGGGTGTCTCTCTGGGTGTCTCTCTGGGTGTTTCTCCGGGTGTCTCTCTGGGTGTCTCTCTGGGTGTCTCTCTGGGTGTTTCTCTCTCTGGGTGTCTCTCTGGGGGTCTCTCTGGGTGTCTCTCTGGGTGTCTCTCTGGGTGTCTCTCTGGGTGTTTCTCTGGGTGTTTCTCTGGGTGTCTCTCTGGGTGTCTCTCTGGGTGTCTCTCTGGGTGTCTCTCTGGGTGTCTCTCTGGGTGTCTCTCTGGGTGTTTCTCTCTCTGGGTGTTTCTCTGGGTGTTTCTCTGGGTGTCTCTCTGGGTGTCTCTCTGGGTGTCTCTCTGGGTGTCTCTCTGGGTGTTTCTCTGGGTGTTTCTCTGGGTGTCTCTCTGGGTGTCTCTCTGGGTGTCTCTCTGGGTGTTTCTCTGGGTGTCTCTCTGGGTGTCTCTCTGGGTGTTTCTCTGGATGTCTCTCTGGGTGTCTCTCCGGGTGTTTCTCCGGGTGTCTCTCTGGGTGTATCTCTGGGTGTATCTCCGGGTGTATCTCCGGGTGTATCTCCGGGTGTATCTCCGGGTGTATCTCCGGGTGTATCTCCGGGTGTCTCTCCGGGTGTATCTCCGGGTGTCAATCTTTAGGATTCTGAGCATTGTTTAACATTCAAATAACATTCAGTGATTACAAACACACAAAAACAAAAGAATTAGGAGAAGAAATAGCCCATTCGGCCCCTCAACCCTGATAAAATGGTGATTGATCTGATTGTGGCTTAAACTCCACTTTTCTGCCAGTCCCCATAACTCTGGAATCTCTGGGTGATCAAAAATTCTGCAACTCCACCTTGAATATGTTCAGTGACCCACAGATTCCTCCCTCTCTGGGAGAGAGATTCCCACAGATTACCCTCCCTCTCTGGGAGAGAGATTCCCACAGATTACCCTCCCTCTCTGGGAGAGAGATTCCCACAGATTCCTCCCTCTCTGGGAGAGATTCCCACAGATTCCTCCCTCTCTGGGAGAGAGATTCCCACAGATTACCCTCCCTCTCTGGGAGAGAGATTCCCACAGATTCCTCCCTCTCTGTGAGAGATTCCCACAGATTCCTCCCTCTCTGGGAGAGATTCCCACAGATTCTCCTCCCTCTCTGGGGGAGAGATTCCCACAGATTCCTCCCTCTCTGGGAGAGATTCCCACAGATTCCTCCCTCTCTGGGAGAGATTCCCACAGATTCTCCTCCCTCTCTGGGGGAGAGATTCCCACAGATTACCCTCCCTCTCTGGGAGAGAGATTCCCACAGATTACCCTCCCTCTCTGGGAGAGATTCCCACAGATTCTCCTCCCTCTCTGGGGGAGAGATTCCCACAGATTACCCTCCCTCTCTGGGAGAGAGATTCCCACAGATTACCCTCCATCTCTGGGAGAGATTCCCACAGATTCCTCCCTCTCTGGGAGAGATTCCCACAGATTCCTCCCTCTCTGGGAGAGTTTCCTACAGATTCCTCTCCCTCTCTGGGAGAGAGATTCCCACAGATTCCTCTCTCTCTGGGAGAGATTTCCACAGATTCCTCTCCCTCTCTGGGAGAGAGATTTCCCAGATTCCTCCCTCTCTGGGAGAGATTCCCACAGATTCTCCTCCCTCTCTGGGGGAGAGATTTCCCAGATTCCTCCCTCTCTGGGGGAGAGATTTCCCAGATTCCCCTCCCTCTCTGGGGGAGAGATTTCTACAGATTCCTCTCCCTCTCTGGGAGAGAGATTCCCACAGATTCCTCCCTCTCTGGGAGAGATTTCCCAGATTCCTCCCTCTCGGGGGCGAGATTCCCACAGATTCCTCCCTCTCTGGGGGAGAGATTCCCACAGATTCCTCCCTCTCTGGGGGAGAGATTTCCACAGATTCCTCCCTCTCTGGGGGAGAGATTTCGCAGATTTCCCTCCCTCTCTGGGAGAAAGATTTCCACAGAATCCTCCCTCTCTGGGAGAGAGATTTCCACAGACTCCTCTCCCTCTCTGGGAGAGAGATTTCCACAGATTCCTCCCTCTCTGGGAGAGAGATTCCCACAGATTCCTCCCTCTCGGGGAGAAAGGACCTTGCTGTCTCAGTCTTGAAAGGCACCAAGGTTTTAAACAGTTTTGAGTCTGGCTGACTCTTCCGCATTCTCCCCCTTCTCTGTCCACAGACGCTGTCAGACCTGCTGAGAAATTCCAGCATTTTGTGTTTTTCTTTTCGATTCTTGCATCCGCAGTAATTTGCTTTTATTTTAAACTGTGTCCTCTGCCTGTAGATTCGCCCTCAGGAGGAAACATTCACTGAGCATCCACGCTGCCACGTCCCCTCAGGAACTTACATGTTTCAATCAGATCACTTCTCATTCTTCTAGATTTCAATGGGTTAGAGTCCAAACTTCTCAATCGTTCCCCAAGAGGTAACTCCTTCATCCCATGACTCAATCCAGCAAACCTTCTCTGAACAGCAATTATATCCATTCTTTTTTTTAAATTTAGAGTACCCAATTCATGTTTCCAATTAAGGGGCAATTTAGCGTGGCCAATCCACCTACACTGCACATCTTTTGGGTTGTGGGGGCGAAATCAACGCAAACATGGGGAGAATGTGCAAACTCCACATGGACAGTGACCCAGAGCTGGGGTCGAACCTGGGACCTTGGCGCTGTGAGGCAGCAGGGCTAACCCACTGCGCCACCGTGCCACCCTATTATACCCATTCGTAAACAAGGATACCAAAACTGCACAAGGTGCTCCAGATGTGCTCTAACCCTGCACATTTTCATCAACACGTCCCTCCTTTTGCAGGAGAACCTATAGGAAATAGTGTTCATTATATCATAAGGTTTATATCCTTCCTACAATATGGTGATCAGAACTAGACACAAAATGCCAGCTGGGGCCTAACCAGCATTTTATATAATTATTTATCCAGCATCACCTCACCTAATAAAGGAGATGCTTTCTTTACCACCTTACCGACCTGATCTGCCACCTTCAGGGATCTGTCGACATGCACTCCAAGGTATCTCACTTCATCTGCCTCTCTCAAAGTGTTCGCACTATATTAAATATTTTCTTGCTTTGTTTACCCTGCCCAAATGCATTTCCTCACGCTTTTCCTGATTGACTTTCATTTTCATTTTTCTGTCTGAACCATTGATAACATTCTGGAGACAACAACTATCCTCTGCACTATCCTCTTCACTATCCTCTTCACTATCCTTTTCACCATCCTCTTCACTATCCTCTTCACTATCCTCTTCACCATCCTCTTCACTATCCTCTTCACTATCCTCTTCACTATCCTCTTCACTATCCTCTTCACTCTACTCTTCACCATCCTCTTCACTCTACTCTTCACTATCCTCTTCACTATCCTCTTCACTACCCTCTTCACTATCCTCTTCACTATCCTTTTCACCATCCTCTTCACTATCCTCTTCACTATCCTCTTCACTATCCTCTTCACTATCCTCTTCACTATCCTCTTCACTATCCTCTTCACTATCCTCTTCACTATCCTCTTCACTATCCACTTCACCATCCTCTTCACTATCCTCTTCACTCTACTCTTCACCATCCTCTTCACTCTACTCTTCACTCTACTCTTCACCATCCTCTTCACTACCCTCTTCACTATCCTTTTCACATCCCCTTCACTATCTTTCTCACCATCCTCTTCACTATCCTCTTCACTATCCTCTTCACTATCCTCTTCACCGTCCTCTTCACTATCCTCTTCACTATCCTCTTCACCATCCTCTTCACTATCCTCTTCTCTGTCCTCTTCACTATCCTCTTCTCTGTCCTCTTCACTGTCCTCTTCACTATCCTCTTCACCATCCTCTTCACTATCCTCTTCGCTATCAACTTTACGGCCAATCTTTGCATCATCTGAAAATTTCTCAATCATGCCTCCCACAGTTATGTCCAAATCATTAATATATACCAGAAACAATGAGGGACCCAACATTGAGCCTTGTGGAACACTGTTGGAAATCACTTTCCATTTTCAAAAACATCCATCCATCTTTACCCTTCACTGTCACTGAAACAATTTTGGATCGAACTTCCCACATTCCCCTGGATCCATTGGTTGTTATTTTGTTCACTGGGACCTTATCAAATGCCTCAGTAAAATCCATGTGGATCACATCCACTGCACAACACTCAGTATTTTGTTATTTTCCTCTAAAAATCAATTAAGTTAAGACAATTCTCGCTTAACAAAAGCAGGCTGCCTATCCCTGATTAATCCTTATCTTTCCAGCTGACAGTTTATTCCAGCTCTCGGAATTGATTCTAATAATTTTCCCACCACTGAGGTTAGTCTGACCAGCCTTTGATTATTTGATCTATCCCTCACACCCTTTTGAAACATTGGACAATGTTTGCAGACCTCCAATCCTCTGGTACCTTGCCTATATTGAGTGAGGATTGAAAGTGATCTTCAGAACATCCACTATTTCCTCCCTGGCTTTGTGTAACAGTCTTGAATGCAATCCATCTGGCCCTGTTGACTTATCCACTTTCAAGGATGCCAGTCCCTCCTGTACTACCTCTCACACTCTGCTTAGTGTGTATAATGTTTCACATTCCTCATTAACTAGGATGTCCACATCATCCCTCTCCCATGTGAAGAGATACAAAGTACTCATTAAGGCCCTGCCCACATCTTTTACATCAATGTATAAATTACCGTGTACATACCAGATAGGCCATACTCCTTCCTTAATCATCCTCATGTTCTTAACCCACTGATAAAACATCTTTGGATTTTCCTTGATTTTAATTGCCAACGTTGTCTCATATCCCCTCTTTGCTTTCCCAATTTTATTTTTTACTTCACCCCAGTATTTTCCATACTCCTCCGGGCTTTCTAAGTATTAAGATTTTTGTGACTGCCATAGACTTTCTTTTTCTGCTTTATCTTACCCCTGTTCACTTCCATGTTACCAGGAGGCTCTAGATTTGACAGTATCCCTCTTTTTCTTTGGGAGAAGATGCCTACCCTCTGGCCGTGGGATCTGACCTTCGAACCCACATAGCCCGAAACAATGCTGTTTTCAAACTATACACAGAGCTGTCGCCTTGCCCCTTCCTATTTCCTAAAAGAGTTACTAGAAATACCGAATGATAAAATCTTACCTTTTTTAAATCAATGTAAACCTTTGCAGGAGAGATGCTGAAGTGATCGCGTATTCATAATGCAACGTTGTAAGGTGACCACTGAGTGAATGAACGAAAAGGTAGAAATGTCATCCTTTAATTGGATGGTTTTCCAGATCTCTCCCTAATTTACTCCTTCCTTTTGACCCAATTCATTCTATTTTGAGCTCCATTTAATGAGTTTTGAAATGTTTGTCTGGTCAGATTAGTGATTACTCCTGGTTAGAATTCCGCGTGATTAGAGAATCAATACTTTTTTTTTCATGCTGTTATGAATATGGTGTTTCAACTACAATCAATTTTATTTTCATTCTGGGGTTAAATGTCAGATTAATGATTCTCACATTAATGTCTCACATTAATGTACATTGTGACCATATGAAAATGGGAAGGGGTTAAAACAAAACGCACAATATGTAAAGAGATTATTCTTACCAGGTGCCAAATATAAACTCAGAATTCCAAGAACACTGTCAAACATTATTTGAAGCAATATGTACAGCCATTCCTTTCCTATCCTCTCTTTCGTTGTGTCAAAACTGCAGATACAAATTAATTTTGAAGGTTGAGGTGGCAGACCAGGAACAAATTCTGAGACATTAGAAACATAGAAAATAGGAGCAGGAGTCCATTTGGCCCTTCGAGCCTGCTCCACCATTCATTATGATCATCCAACTCAATAACCTAATCCCCCATATCCTTTGACCCACTTAACCCCAAGTGCCATATTTAACTGCTTCTTGAAAACTTACGTGGTGGAATTTTCCGGACTGCCAGTCAAGTTTTCCTACGCGGCATGCTATCGCTGGCAGCGGGTTCCTCCATTCTGGCAGCCGGCCCATGGGGTTTCCCATTGTGGCCACCCTATGCCATCTGAAAGCTCGCGAGCGAGGATGCGCTACCAGCGGAGTGGAGTATCCCGTCAATGGAGAATTCCACTGACAATGTTTTGGCCTCAACTACTTTCTGTGGTAATGAACTCCACAGGCTGACCACTCTCTTGGCGAAGAAATGTCTCCTCATCTCTGTCCGAAATGGTCTCCCCTGTGTGTTCAAACTGTGACCACCATTGGGAATATCCTTCCTGCATCTACCCTGCCCAGTCCTGTAGAATTTCATAGGTTTCTATGAGGACCCCCCTCATTCTTACTCTTTGTTTCCTGCCTGCCAACCTATTTTCTTTCCATCTCGATACACTACCCCTCATCCCATGATCTTTAACATTACACACTAATCCCGTATGCGGGACTTTATCAAAAGCCTGAAAGTCCAAATAAACCACATCCACTGGCTCCCCCTCATCAACTCTACTAGTTACATCCTCAAAGAATTCCAGTAGATTTGTCAAGCACAATTTCACCTTCATAAATCCATGCTGACTCTATCTGATCCTGCCATTGATTTCTAAGTCCTCTGCTGTATAATTTCAAGACTATTAGGGGTATCTCAGTGGCATCCCCCGGGTGCTCCGGTTCCCTCCCACAGTCCAAAGATGTGCAGGTTAGGTGGATTGGCCATGATAAATTGCCCTTAGTGTCCAAAATTGCCCTTAGTGTTGGGTGGGATTACTGGGTTATGGGGATAGGGTGGAGGTGTTGACCTTGGGTAGGGTGCTCTTTCCAGGAGCCGGTGCAGACTTGATGGGCCGAATGGCCTCCTTCTGCACTGTAAATTCTATGATAATCATCAGCCATGAATACAGAGCATCTTCTAACAAGTCATGCACTTCACCTATAGTAATGCAGGTATCAGTGAAGTAGAGGCAGCTTGAGTGTTTCTTAGATAAACATCATTGATGTGCATCATGGTGCTCTTATGGTCACCGATCATCAGAACAGTAATCAGAGGACGTGGAGTTGACATGAAGAGTTTGATGACCAGGACTTTCCCAAAGCTGTGAATCGTGACCAGGGAACTTTAATAAGCAAGTTCCAATAACAAAACAAGGATGTACATGCTGACAGCAAAACCTCAATACTTTGCCCCAAATTGCTTTGAGAGAGTCAGACACCCTGGTACCTTATTGGCTGCTTGCCATTGCTCAGGCCAAGTGGGATTGTACATCACTAATTGTCTGCAAAAACAACATACAATTATGTAGTAGCTTAATGTAGCAAAACCCACCAAACATCTCAGTTTGTGAGCATTAGACCCAAGTAGGGTAGTGGCTGAAGTTGTAGCCGCACTCTGTTAATACTTCTGCTTCTGTATTAGGAAGGTCATGTTTCAGGTCTCACATCTGAGCACACAGTCAATACTTGCATCAGTCCTCACGGAATACCGCATCATTGAAATGTTTCAGATGTAAAATCTAAGGAGATAAAAGATCCTGTGATACTATTTCAAAGGAAAGCTTGATGCATTTTCCGTAGACGGTGATGTGAGTGGTCACTGCACCAAGGTGGACTTACAATACAGATCAGCCATGATCTAACTGAATAGCAGACCAGATTCAAGGAGCTGAATGGACAGACCCCTCAATCTACACTGTCACACACATTAACTGGTCATTTTCTCATTGCTATTTATCCTGCCCTATCTGCAATGCCGAATAACAATATTGCCATCACATCAAACAATCCTTGGCTATAAAATGCTTTGAAATGTCTTGAGAACATTAAAGATGGAAAATAAATGTGTTCTGTCTTCTTTAACCTAACAGAAGTACATTCTCATTGATAAATCAAAGAATGTCAACTTTGAGAGTTGTTTGTCATTCGATAATCCCACGCAGTTGATGGATTTTCCGATTCATGCGACACTCTATTGAAATTGTTCTACAGTCAATGTCACTTCTACTTACATGACCAACTGAATGGGTCAAAGACTGCCTGAGGGCACAGAGAAAACAATCCAGTCAAGAATAAAGTGCACGATGAAAACTGCTGAAGGCTCACAGAACGATAACAAAGAGCACAAGGCACAGAGGTCACAGCAGAGCTTACAGCAAACAGCACCACACTCTCGGAAGGTACAGCACACCAAGTACACGGCACATAGAAAAGAATGTACGATGCACAATGTGGAATTTTAATGGCCCAATTTGAAATTAAAGATTACTGGGGCATCAGCCCAGGCACACTACTGCTGTGGCCAGTGCAAATATTAAGAAAGCAAATAGGCTCCATTTTAATCTTTAACACAAATAATAAAACTTTATTTTTCAATTCTATATGCCTAGGTCCTCGTTTCTAATTAAAAATGTCAACTTGTCTCTTTGTAATTACAGGTGTTGCTCAGTTTCTGTTGTGCAGTTCCTTCAATTTGTATTACAGAGAACCGCCTAACTCCCAACTAACTTTATATTAAATTCATTTACGGGATGTGGGCGTCGCTGGTTAGGCCAGCATTTATTGCCCATCCCTAATTGCCCTTCAGAAGTTGGCAGTGAGCTGCCTTCTTGAACCGTTGCAGTCCCTGAGGTGTACGTACACCCACTGTGCTGTTAGGGAGCGAGTTCCAGGATGTTGCCCCAGTGACAGTGAAGGAACGGCGATATATTTCCAAGTCAGGATGGTGAGTGACTTGGAGGGGAACCTCCAGGTGGTGAGGTTCCGAGGTATCTGCTGCTCTTGTCCTTCTAGATGGCAGTGGTTGTGGATTTGGAAGGTGCTGATTAAGAACCTTGGTGAGTTCCTGCGGTGCATCTTGTAGATGGTACACACGGCTGCCACTGTTCATCGGTGGTGGAGGGAGTGAATGTTTGTGGAAGGGGGAGCAATCAGCTTTGTCCTGGATGGTGTTGAGCTTCTTGAGTGTTGTTGGAGCTGCGCTCATCCAGGCAAGTGGAGAGTATTCCATTACACTGCGGACTTGTGCCTTGTAGATGAGTGTTTCAAACTTTTTTTGTCCAGGACCCATTTTTTCCAACCAGCTGACCTTTGCAACCCACCATTTTCACTTACCTTTAATGTGACAGGTGAGCTTGCATGGTCCTCATGAAGCCATTTGCTTTGATAATCAATGTTACATTTCTGATAATGGCTTCAGCTGATGAGTTGAGATCTCACTGAGGTTTGTCCTCTGATGCAGGATCCATAACTCCCGAAGCGAGACTGTAGGACAATTGAAGGCTTTATTGAACTAGATGTTTCTCCCAGCAGCGCAGGTACAGAATGCTGCAGCTAGGGAGACACAGACTCTTATACTCCGCCTTACTGGGCGGAACCAGCAGGCAGGCTTCACCAATGATCTTGCAGTATCAGGTACCCCAACACCAATGATCTTACAGCATCAGGTACCTCCAACCTAGGTACCGTAATACCCCTTAATACCGACTACCACTTCCTTGTACTCACCATGCTTAATCTTCAAATGTCTTTGAAGTTTTGAGGGTTTTAAACTTTTTTTTTGCCAGTGCTTCCCTGCATATAACACACGTGAAATTTGAACCCTGATTTGGATCGGCATAATTAATAACCAACACCTCAAATAACCATCTTTATGCTGGTCTGTTCCTGTTTAGAGCTTCTTCTTCATTACTTGTTCACCAGCGGCCCAGGAGTTCACATCAGCACGGCTTGCAGTTACAAATGGAGCAATCTCTCTCGCGTGCCTGGAACTCACAAATATATTTTACTGTCAGTTAACCCAAAGTAACTTTTAAACTAAAGCTCATTATTAATTCCAATTTATTTGATATTTCCTTTGTACTGTCCCAACCCCTTCCCCTCCATAGAGACTCATTGCCCCCAGGCTGAGCTACTCCCTTGGCTGGAAACCCAGTCAGGCAGTGTGTCCCTGTGAACAGGCAGTCTCCCTGTGAACAGGCAGTCTCCCTGTGAACAGGCAGTCTGTCTCCCTGTGAACAGGCAGTGTGTCCCTGTGAACAGGCATTGTGTCTCCCTGTGAACAGGCAGAGTGTCTCCCTGTGAACAGGCAGTCTGTCTCCCTGTGAACAGGCAATCTGTCTCCCCGTGAACAGGCAATCTGTCTCCCTGTGAACAGGCAATCTGTCTCCCTGTGAACAGGCAAACTGTCTCCCTGTGAACAGGCAAACTGTCTCCCTGTGAACAGGCAATCTGTCTCCCTGTGAACAGGCAAACTGTCTCCCTGTGAACAGGCAAACTGTCTCCCTGTGAACAGACAGTCTGTCTCCCTGTGAACAGGCAGTGTGTCCCTGTGAACAGGCAATCTGTCTCCCTGTGAACAGGCAGTGTGTCTCCCTGTGAACAGGCAGTCTGTCTCCCTGTGAACAGGCAGTCTGTCTCCCTGTGAACAGGCAGTGTGTCTCCCTGTGAACAGGCAGTCTGTCTCCCTGTGAACAGGCAATCTGTCTCCCTGTGAACAGGCAATCTGTCTCCCTGTGAACAGGCAGTCTGTCTCCCTGTGAACAGGCAGTCTGTCTCCCTGTGAACAGGCAATGTGTCTCCCTGTGAACAGGCAAACTGTCTCCCTGTGAACAGGCAATGTGTCTCCCTGTGAACAGGCAAACTGTCTCCCTGTGAACAGGCAGTGTGTCTCCCTATGAACAGGCAGTCTGTCTCCCTGTGAACAGGCAAACTGTCTCCCTGTGAACAGGCAATCTGTCTCCCTGTGAACAGGCAATGTGTCTCCCTGTGAACAGGCAGTGTGTCTCCCTGTGAACAGGTAATCTGTCTCCCTGTGAACAGGCAATCTGTCTCCCTGTGAACAGGCAATGTGTCTCCCTGCTAACAGGCAGTGTGTCTCCCTGTGAACAGGCAGTCTGTCTCCCTGTGAACAGGCAATCTGTCTCCCTGTGAACAGGCAATCTGTCTCCCTGTGAACAGGCAATCTGTCTCCCTGTCAACAGGCAGTTGTCTCCCTGTGAGCAGGCAATCTGTCTCCCTGTGAACAGGCAGTGTGTCCCTGTGAACAGGCAGTTTGTCTCCCTGTGAACAGGCAGTCTGTCTCCCTGTGAACAGGCAAACTGTCTCCCTGTGAACAGGCAATCTGTCTGCCTGTGAACAGGCAGTCTCCCTGTGAACAGGCAGTCTGTCTCCCTGTGAACAGGCAGTCTGTCTCCCTGTGAACAGGCAGTCTGTCTCCCTGTGAACAGGCAGTGTGTCTCCCTGTGAACAGGCAATCTGTCTCCCTGTGAACAGGCAGTCTGTCTCCCTGTGAAGAGGCAGTCTCCCTGTGAACAGGCAATCTGTCTCCCTGTGAAGAGGCAATGTGTCTCCCTGTGAACAGGCAGTCTGTCTCCCTGTGAAGAGGCAATCTGTCTCCCTGTGAACAGGCAAACTGTCTCCCTGTGAAGAGGCAATCTGTCTCCCTGTGAAGAGGCAATCTGTCTCCCTGTGAACAGGCAATCTGTCTCCCTGTGAACAGGCAATCTGTCTCCCTGTGAACAGGCAGTCTGTCTCCCTGTGAACAGGCAGTCTCCCTGTGAACAGGCAATCTGTCTCCCTGTGAACAGGCAATCTGTCTCCCTGTGAACAGGCAGTCTCCCTGTGAACAGGCAATCTGTCTCCCTGTGAACAGGCAATCTGTCTCCCTGTGAACAGACAGTCTCCCTGTGAACAGGCAATCTGTCTCCCTGTGAACAGGCAAACTGTCTCCCTGTGAACAGGCAGTCTGTCTCCCTGTGAACAGGCAATCTGTCTCCCTGTGAACAGGCAAACTGTCTCCCTGTGAACAGGCAAACTGTCTCCCTGTGAACAGGCAGTGTGTCCCTGTGAACAGGCAGTCTGTCTCCCTGTGAACAGGCAATCTGTCTCCCTGTGAACAGGCAGTCTCCCTGTGAACAGGCAGTCTCCCTGTGAACAGGCAATCTGTCTCCCTGTGAACAGGCAGTCTGTCTCCCTGTGAACAGGCAGTCTGTCTCCCTGTGAACAGGCAATCTGTCTCCCTGTGAACAGGCAGTCTGTCTCCCTGTGAACAGGCAGTCTGTCTCTCTGTGAACAGGCAGTCTGTCTCCCTGTGAACAGGCAGTCTGTCTCCCTGTGAACAGGCAAACTGTCTCCCTGTGAACAGGCAAACTGTCTCCCTGTGAACAGGCAGTCTGTCTCCCTGTGAACAGGCAGTCTGTCTCCCTGTGAACAGGCAAACTGTCTCCCTGTGAACAGGCAGTCTATCTCCCTGTGAACAGGCAATCTGTCTCCCTGTGAACAGGCAATCTGTCTCCCTGTGAACAGGCAATCTGTCTCCCTGTGAACAGGCAATCTGTCTCCCTGTGAACAGGCAATCTGTCTCCCTGTGAACAGGCAATCTGTCTCCCTGTGAACAGGCAGTCTGTCTCCCTGTGAACAGGCAAACTGTCTCCCTGTGAACAGGCAGTCTGTCTCCCTGTGAACAGGCAGTGTGTCTCCCTGTGAACAGGCAGTCTGTCTCCCTGTGAACAGGCAATCTGTCTCCCTGTGAACAGGCAATGTGTCTCCCTGTGAACAGGCAGTCTGTCTCCCTGTGAACAGGCAGTCTCCCTGTGAACAGGCAATGTGTCTCCCTGTGAACAGGCAATCTGTCTCCCTGTGAACAGGCAGTCTGTCTCCCTGTGAACAGGCAGACTGTCTCCCTGTGAACAGGCAGTCTGTCTCCCTGTGAACAGGCAGTCTGTCTCCCTGTGAACAGGCAATCTGTCTCCCTGTGAACAGGCAGTCTGTCTCCCTGTGAACAGGCAAACTGTCTCCCTGTGAACAGGCAAACTGTCTCCCTGTGAACAGGCAGTCTGTCTCCCTGTGAACAGGCAGTCTGTCTCCCTGTGAACAGGCAAACTGTCTCCCTGTGAACAGGCAGTGTGTCTCCCTGTGAACAGGCAATCTGTCTCCCTGTGAACAGGCAATCTGTCTCCCTGTGAACAGGCAGTCTGTCTCCCTGTGAACAGGCAAACTGTCTCCCTGTGAACAGGCAGTCTGTCTCCCTGTGAACAGGCAGTCTGTCTCCCTGTGAACAGGCAATCTGTCTCCCTGTGAACAGGCAGTCTGTCTCCCTGTGAACAGGCAAACTGTCTCCCTGTGAACAGGCAAACTGTCTCCCTGTGAACAGGCAGTCTGTCTCCCTGTGAACAGGCAGTCTGTCTCCCTGTGAACAGGCAAACTGTCTCCCTGTGAACAGGCAGTCTGTCTCCCTGTGAACAGGCAGTCTGTCTCCCTGTGAACAGGCAATCTGTCTCCCTGTGAACAGGCAATCTGTCTCCCTGTGAACAGGCAGTCTGTCTCCCTGTGAACAGGCAATCTGTCTCCCTGTGAACAGGCAATCTGTCTCCCTGTGAACAGGCAGTCTGTCTCCCTGTGAACAGGCAATCTGTCTCCCTGTGAACAGGCAATCTGTCTCCCTGTGAACAGGCAGTCTGTCTCCCTGTGAACAGGCAAACTGTCTCCCTGTGAACAGGCAGTCTGTCTCCCTGTGAACAGGCAGTGTGTCTCCCTGTGAACAGGCAATCTGTCTCCCTGTGAACAGGCAGTCTGTCTCCCCGTGAACAGGCAAACTGTCTCCCTGTGAACAGACAATCTGTCTCCCTGTGAACAGGCAATCTGTCAGCCTGTGAACAGGCAGTGTCCCCCCCTGTGAACAGGCAATCTGTCTCCCTGTGAACAGGCAGTCTCCCTGTGAACAGGCAATCTGTCTCCCTGTGAACAGGCAATCTGTCTCCCTGTGAACAGGCAATCTGTCTCCCTGTGAACAGGCAATCTGTCTCCCAGTGAACGGGCAATCTGTCTCCCTGTGAACAGGCAATCTGTCTCCCTGTGAACAGGCAGTCTCCCTGTGAACAGGCAATCTGCAACGGGGACCACTGCTTCCTGCCGCTATTGATAATAAAGGACAATTTGCTGATAATGTCCTACTTGAGCAACAAATGTAACCATGGAGAAGCTTCGGTACAAAGCATTCCAAAAATGATTGAGGAGGGAGTGTGGGTGTGAGGAGGGAGTGTGGGTGTGAGGAGGGAGTGTGGGTGTGAGGAGGGAGTGTGGGTGTGAGGAGGGAGTGTGGGTGTGAGGAGGGAGTGTGGGTGTGAGGAGGGAGTGTGGGTGTGAGGAGGGAGTGTGGGTCTGAGGAGGGAGTGTGGGTCTGAGGAGTGAGTGTGGGTGTGAGGAGGGAGTGTGGGTGTGAGGAGGGAGTGTGGGTGTGAGGAAGGAGTGTGGGTGTGAGGAGGGAGTGTGGGTGTGAGGAGGGAGTGTGGGTGTGAGGAGGGAGTGTGGGTCTGAGGAGGGAGTGTGGGTCTCAGAGGGTGGGTT